>NW_011494706.1:8702386-8702751 GCF_000754665.1 Bison bison bison | reverse complement strand
TAAATGATGAAGCCTACTTAATAATTGACTTATACTTGTTTCTTCCCTGGTTAGCTTTCATGTCCAAAAGCTTGTCTGACTCTGGGGTCTTCTGAGAGCTTTTTACCAGTGGTGTTGAGTGAAAGCATGTTACTTCTTTTCCCTCACCCAAAGTCAGTTTTAAAAGGAGTAAGGAATGGAGAATTCCAGGAAAACATCTACTTCTGCTTCACTGATTACGCTAAAGTCTTTGACTGTGTGTACCACAACAAACAGTGGAAAATTATTAAATAGGTGGGAATATCATACCACCTAACCGATGGCACCCCACTCCAGTACTCTTGCCTAGAAAATCCCATGGACGGAGGAGCCTGGTAGGCTGCAGT
>NW_011494706.1:8701462-8702286 GCF_000754665.1 Bison bison bison | reverse complement strand
TTGGTGATGGACAGGGAGGCCTGGCGTGCTGCGACTCATGGGGTCGCAAAGAGTCGGACACGACTGAGCGACTGAATTGAACTGAACTGAATGTAGTTCCAGGCATAGTATTGTATATTAAAAAAAAGAGGAGGGGGAGAAAGTTTTTAAATAACGTAAAATGGAAGTTTGCCAGAATACAAGACCTTATACCACCTTTTGTCTTTTCCTCCATTTGAGGTTCTCTAGATTCTTGCCCCTAATCACCGAGAGCAATCTGAGATTAATGATGTATTTGCTGGAAGCAGTCTCATAGGTTGTGTACGGAGAGCTGTGGAGTATGAATGAGAATGTCTGGACGTATAGACAGGAAGAACACATATAATAAAAATGAAATGTTACGCCTAAGAGTTCCAGTTCTCAAACGGTATTTAGCATTTCATTTGAATTGCAGTCCTCCAAAATATCCCTTCGTACTCTAAACACACTACAGAAAATCTTCATCACCATCATTATCCTCATCATCACCTGTAGCAGCTACCCCGTGCTGGGCATTATGGAGATTTACATAGTAATTTTCACAATATCCATATGCAGTAGGTGTGCTAGGATTATCCCCATAACACAGATGAAGACACTGATACCCAGAGGTTATATGACCCGCCTACAGCTACATGGCTAGTGACAGCCATGTATGTGTGCATACATACATGTTCATGCCATACAGCTGCTGCTGCTGCTAAGTTGCTTCAGTCGTGTCCGATTCTGTGCGACCCCATAGACGGCAGCCTACCAGGCTCCCCCGTCCCTGGGATTCTGCAGGCAAGAACACTGGAGTGGGTTGC
>NW_011494706.1:8683645-8701362 GCF_000754665.1 Bison bison bison | reverse complement strand
AAATTTAAAATTTTTAAAGGTTTGGGAAAAATCTTTTTGAAATTTCCCAAGATCCCATTTCTGGAGAAGCCTCCTTATTATTTGTGTTGCAGTATCACTGGGCATGCATATATACACAGAAGGATATGAGGTATACATGAGAATCAGGAACTTTTCCCCCCGTTCGTGATATATTTCCATCCTCATAGTTAAGTGGGGATTTTGTTTGTTTGTTTGGTTTCAAACAAAATGCTTGAATGCTTTATTCTTTGAAAAAAGTTACAGTAATTTCACAGGTGTATTAAAATCCACAGAACGTTTGAGTTCTCTGAAAGCAGAGACTGTGTCATTTATTTATGCACAATTTGCATTTAATGCATATATGTCAAGTAGAAAGTGCAATGGAAGCTTTGTCCCTAACATCATTTCACTTCTTTAAGCATATGTAGCATAAGTTTATTGGGCGTAAAATTAAACATGCTTTTTAGCTGTTATTCATATCCTTTATATAACCTCCTTTTTACTTTTTAATTTTTTTGTCAATTTCATTGGTTGATTTTCTTTTTTTAAAGAAGTAACCTTCAAGATTTTGTGAAAATTTGAGCTTCTTCTTTTATTTTGATCAGTATTTGCTTTATAGTGATATGCCATGTTGCTAGCTGAATAAATGTTTAATCCATTTTCTTTGAATTCTGTTATGTTTAACATTTACATTGATAAGTTGCTCTTTGCTTTTTATTGGTATTTGCCAGTATAAATATCATAAAATACAAATAAAATCAATATATAATATGATGTATCATTCCTTTACTTTCAGATTTTCTGTTATTTTTTGTTGTTTATTATATTTAGCCTTTATCTTGGAACGAGTGTGAGTTTGATTTTGTTGTGTAAACTGAAAATTTACATTTTTAAAGAGATTTGAACATATGTTTATGTAATTATTGTTATGATTGGATGTACTTTCTATTCACCAGTTTATTATGTGTGAGACAATGAGCACATTATAGTTGTATATCATGTTATATATTAAAAAGTACTTTTTCACGGACCATTTTATATGTCCTGTTACAGCATTGTTAGTCGGCTATGCCCCAGTACGAAATAAAAATTTTTTTAAGTATATAGTTTTTGTCCTCAGTGTGTGGAAAAGAGAAAGGCAATACAGCCTTAGAATATATCCAAGACCATTTCTTCTATCCCATGTTCTTTCCCTTTGTTCTCCATGGCTGACCTTTTTCATTCTCTATTCGGATCTTATTTGAAAGTATCACTTACTGTGGCCTGTTTTTAGCAGGCATTAAGTGCCCCCTCTATGTCCTCAAACAGTGCCCAGTAATATTCCTAATGTACAACTTACTGTACAGTCATTACACACATCCTGGTTCTTTTCCACCTGCATCTGTTTGCTTGAATTCTGTATCCTTACTGACTAGTGTCACTAAACTCCAGAGCTTTCTTTGGCCACCTGATGCGAAGAGCCGACTCATTGGAAAAGATTCTGGGAAAGATTGAAGGCAAAGAAGAAGAGGGCAGCAGAAGATGGCATGGTTAGATAGCATCGCTCACTCAACGGACATGAGTCTGGGGAAACTCCGGAAGATAGTGAAGGACAGGGAAGCCTGGCATGCTGTAGTCCATGGCATAGTAAAGAGTGGAACGTGATCTAACAACTGAACAACAGCAATAAAATGACTGATGTACTGCCTGGAAAATAATGAGCTGAGAAATACATGGTGAACAGTGAATGAATGCTAAATTCTGCACTGTATTCTCAGCAGTTACCAGCTGGCATGCAATAAAAACTCAGTAAAGGAATCTGAACTGTTATCATCATGGCTACAACCACGTACAGCTTTATGAATGTGTCAAAAGCTTATAATTCCTCAACAATTGAAACCTGATAATGGGGCATAAATAATCATGGTCACTGGTTTTTACAGAGTGATTAAATCATAAAATTGTTACCGCCAATAAATAAGATTAGGAAAATTTATATAACAACTCTACATGTTTCTTTAGAAATTTTATGTAGCTCATAATATAAACAGAAAAAGCATTAAAAAGAAAATATACAATTGTGTGCAAATTCAACGGGATATTTGGAAAAATTACAGTATAAGTTGCTATCTAGGGATATTTCTTTTTAAAATAAATCTGGATGTATTTGTCTTAATTTATAATTTTGGAAGTATTTGCATTGATTTAGAAAGTAAATCATTATAAAGTTTTATAAAATCAGTATTTTTTCAAATATATTCAGGAGTGCTGAGAATCTGAAAATTATCTTTTAATGAATATAGTTATGAAAAAGTAAATACATCCAATGATTAATTTTATTAGAATGATCTGTTTGTAATATTTACATGTCATACAAAATAAATAACCATCACCTTCATTTCCACTTGAAAAATGCAGGTAAGTGAAATTGTATTTGGATTGGTTAACTGTATGCGTATGTGCTTTTAGTTGAAGTTAAAGTATATATATTTTAGGTAAGTTTTCTTCTTATTCCACTTAAGAGATACATATTCAATGTGAGAATTAGGCATTTAACAGATTAACAAATTGTGGACATAAATTCTTTCTAATGCACAGATATGTTTAACGTAAGATAGAATCTGGAGTAATGATTCAGCTGTGGTTAATATGGAGGGTGGAGGAGCGCGCAACTGCATACACTAAAAAATCCACCCACTTGCCTTATATTTGCTCAGTTCAGAAAGTAGTGATGACTTTGAAACAGAAAAATATTGATTCATTGTTTTATAGCCAAAGGGATGTTAATACATTTTCCTTTTTTCCTTCTAGCATACTGATTTATGTCAGTACATGGACAAGCACCCTGGGGGGCTGCACCCAGATAATGTGAAGGTAGGAAAAGATCTTTTAAGTCGAGGCTTAGCATTCTTCATGTGCATTTTTTGAGCCAAAAGCTAATCTCTCTACTATAATTTTTTTTTTTAATTGTGTGAAGAGAAGTGATTCTGAAGTGAACCATAGTCATTGATTTGACAATGAAAGCCATGCTTGGGCATTAAATATTTTCATTGGACTATTATTATTTAAACTGTACCCTATTTTTCCTTCATGGAGAAGCATTTGCCAGTAATGAGAGGGATCTACTGGAATCCTGCCAAAACTATGTTTTCAGTAGAGAGGAATCTCCAGTCGCTCTAGCTTAGCGCTCCATACTGAAATACCAATTGGTTTCAAGATAATGTATTATTATGATCCAAAACAGTGTTATGATGAGTTCATGGTGCATATTTTTTCATTTGTTTGTATAAACAGATAAAAATGATTTTTCCTTCAGTTTTCTTTTATTTCTTTTACCAGATATTGGATTAGTATGTGTAAAAACAATTAAGCTTTTCTAAGTTTTGACCTAGCAACCATTTTGGAAAATTTTCCCCATATTTCAAACTTAAAAGAGGAGATTCTTTTCTTGGCATATGTTAGGGAGTTAGAAGATACTAAAGTTTATCAGTGGGCTTAATGATGTGCTTACATTTTAGTTTTGAAATGGCTACATTTCAGGATCCTGAGAACCCATTTAGTGATATAAATGCATTTGAAGTATCATTATTTGTCTCCTTTTCATCCCATTCATTATCTGCACCTTTCTTGCAGTGTGGCATGGTTTTTCTGTTGTACTTTTCCCTTTGCTAATAGAGGTAGATTTCACATATAGCGTTACATGTGTTCATTTCTTTTTGCTTTATAAAAATAATATTTTATTGTATATAGTTTCATATTTTCTTGATATCTAGTTAATGGGTTTTCTTTATTAATTAGAGATGTGATGTCACTTGTAATGAATTTAATTGAAACATTTGCCCACGTGGTGGTAAATGACAGAAGGATTTTTTCTCTACATTCCCTAGGACTGACTAACCAGTCATTAAAACTTTTGCCATTCTGACGAGTGAAAATGAAATGTTTTTACATTGGCATTTTCTTGGCTGCTAGTGACACTGGGCATCTTCATGTTTCTTGACCATTTGTGATTCTGCCATTACAATTTGCCTGTTCTTATATATTGTTCAATTTTCTATTGCATTGTTCTTTTCTTAATAAATTGAAGGCTATTTTTAATAGTTGTAACATTAATGATGGTGCTTTTTAAGATGATCACTTTTGTTATACAATTTTAAAATGTGGGAAACTGTAGGAACTCTGGCAAGACATTCTTTTTAAAATAAATACTAGAATCAGTATGGTACTTGAAGTATTTGTTGATTTTTTTCATATACGTCCTTTTTCATTGTTGTGATTTTTTGTTTTATTAAATTTTTATTTAGATTCAGTTTTTTGACTATTCGCTTTTCTTAAACATGTGTATTCATTGACATAGATAGATTTTTAGTGGTTGCACTGGGCAAGAAATTTTAACAGGCTAAGAGATTTTTTTATTAATCTTGTTTAATACTAATTAATAGTATTATTAATTACAATATGAATGTTTAATGACCACAGTTTTTTTTCACATCAACATCACGGACTCGATGGACATGAGTTTGAGTAAACTCTGGGATATTATTAATTACAGTACTAATGTTTAATGACCGCAATTTTTTTTTAACATCAAACATCACTGACTCGATGGACATGAGTTTGAGTAAACTCCGGGAGTTGGTGATGGACAGGAAGGCCTGGTGTGCTGCGATTCATGGGGTCACAAAGAGTCGGACACGACTGAGCAACTGAACTGAACTGAACTGAATGTTTAATGACCGCAATTTTTTTTTAACACCCAAACATCTCAAGTCGTCTCATTACTACATTTAATGTTCTCTTTTTAGGGTTCATTGGGTTCAAAATCAACAGTATGGTACCTCCTTACTCCTATCTTCCACTTCAGCCCAGGTAATCTGCAGAGAGCCCAGCTAGTGAAAGCCCAGGACCTACTAGAATCAGTGGAAATCAGAGGCTACTCTGAGCTAACTTTGACCTCCCAACTTTAAATTCAGTGACAGGATTGAGATTAAAGAGCTGACTCAGCCTTTGCGAAGAACACAGGCATCACTGGATTTCCATTATCCTGGTTTGGTCTTCTCACCAACACTTTGTTGTTATTTAGTCACTTAGCCATGTCTGACTCTTTGTGACCCCCTGGACCGCAGCACGCCAGGCTTTCCTGTCCTTCACTATCTCCTGGAGTTTGCTTAGACTCATGTCCACTGAGTCGATGATGCCATCCAACCATCTCATCCTCTATTGCCCCCTTTTCTTGCCCTCAATCTTTCCCAGCATCAGGGTCTTTTCCGTTAGTCAGCTCTTCGCATCAGGTGGCCAAAGTACTGGAGCTTCTGCTTCAGCATTAGTCCTCCCAATGAATATTCAGGACTGATTTCCTTTAGGATGGACTGGTTTGATCTCCTTGCAGTCCAAGGGACTCTCAAGAGTCTTCTCCAACACCACAGTTCGAAAGCATCAGTTCTTTGGCTCAGTCTTCTTTATGGTCCAGCTCTCACATCTGTATAAGACTACTGCAAACACTATAGCTTTGACTACATGGACCTTTGTTGGCAAAATGATATCTCTGCTTTTGAATACGCTGTCTAGGTTTGTTATAGCTTTCCTTCCAAGGAGCAAGCATCTTTTAATTTCATGGCTCATTAGTTATGGGTAAGAATTGGTGGAAAACTGTATCTGTGAAGCAGAGAAAGAGAGCTCTTCCCACAGAGCATTGTTGTTTTCAGCTCAGGCTGGCATCACTGGTGATTTCTGTAGCCTTTGTAGTAAGTTCTGCTTTTTCCATTACATCACATTTTTCCTTAATTTCTTGATAGTCATGGAGAGATTGAGCTTATAGGTTACTGATTTTCGGTTACTAGGCTGCACTGCTTGAAATTGTGTTTCAGTAATTCTTGCCCGTTTTGTAAGCCTTTCTTTCACCCCATGATCTGTCATCATATACTTAGTATACGTATATATGCCACTGCTAAGTCGCTTCAGTCGTGTCCGACTCTGTGCGACCCCATAGACAGCAGCCCACCAGACTCCCCCGTCCCTGGGATTCTCCAGGCAAGAACATTGGAGTGGGTTACCATTTCCTTCTCCAATGCATGAAAGTGAAAAGTGAAAGTGAAGTCACTCAGTCGTGTCCGACTCTTCGCAACCCCATGGACTGTGGCCCACCAGGCTCCTCCGTCCATGGGATTTTCCAGGCAAGAGTACTGGAGTGGGGTGCCGTTGCCTTCTCCGATATGTATATATACATCATTCAAATATTTAGTATGTATAGCTTTCCCAATATGAGAGGCAGCAATAGGTATTGATATCTAAGTATCCCTTTCCTCATAGCTGTTGAGGTCTTGGCTTCTTTGAGGATTTGCCAAAATATTCTTGATTGTCCCAGTTCTTGGAATACTTAAGGGGGCAAGAAATTTTGGTTGGCATCGAAGAGGTCTTCAAACTGGGCTCCATAGCATAGTCATCTGTGAAATTAAAAAAATATACATATATGTATATGTGTTTATGTATATATATCTATACGTGGGCTTCCCTGCTGGCTCAGCGGTAAAGAGTCTGCCTGCCAATTCAGGATATATGGAATCTATCCCTGAGATGGGAAGATTCCCTGGTGTAGGAAGTGGCAACCTACTCTAGTATTTTTGCCTGGAGAATCCTGTGGACAGAGAAGCCTGGCAGACTACAGTCCATGGGGTCATAAAGAATTGGACATGACTGAGCAACTGAGCGCACACACACACACACACACACACACATATAGTCTCTTTTCTTTTCCCAGAATCAAAATTTTTAAAGCACCCTAAGGAGGAAATGGGCTTCCTGTGTGGCTTAGCTGGTAAAGAGTCTGCCTGCAATGGGGGAGACCTGTGGGTTGGAAAGATCCCCTGGAGAAGGGAAAGGCTCCCACTCCAGTATACTGGCCTGGAGAATTCAGTGGACCGTATATAGTCCATGAGTGACTTTCTCTTAAGTAGGAGATGGTGGGCATTTGCTCAGGCCAGGGCTGAGAGGCCTGGCTCCTCGCACAAGCCCCAGCATCAGCTGCTCTCCTGTGGCCTGTAGGCGTTTGCCTGCAGCCTGGAGCGCTGGTGGTGGTGAGGGCCTGTGCTCTCTCACAGCCCCGCAGCCTGGCTGCCTCAACAGCAGTCGCTCTGCCAGCCAGCTGGCTGGTGGGGTGTCCCAGAGAACAGCAGGGGCTGGGCAGGTAGGAGGGGATATGGGAGCTTCATAAAACAGGTCTCAGACCCAGGCCTGAAGACTGAAAGCGTCTTTTATGGGGCATCGGGTCAGTCCAAGAGAACGGACCTAAAGGATCTAGGTAACGCTACAGCAAAGGCCCCCCCTTGTCAAATAAGTGACTCAGAGGAAGCAAGGTTGGTTTGTTTTGATTAGACACAGAAAGAAGCATCAAAAAATTATGAATAATAATATCTAAGAGGCAAAAGAGAGTCATACACCTGTAAAGCACAATGCTGCATTACTTTTGTTGTTGTTCAGTCACTAAATCGTGTCTGACTCTTCGCAACCCCATGGACTGCAGCACACTAGGCCTCCCTGTCCTTCACTATCTCCTGTTATTTTAAACAGGATAAATCAGTGAACATGAGGTAGCTTTGGAAATTAAAAATACGATGACAGAAATTAAAAACAACAACAGTAATTTTTAAATGGGAAACAGGATTACTTAGGATGCACTTTACATCATTGCTGTAGGTAAACTTTGAAATTTGCTTTTGTATTTTATATTCCCCTTCAGGTTTCTATTTTCACTATTTAAGTTAAGCAAAGTCTACTTTCTTCCACTTTTCTTCTTTGTACTTTCTAAAATAAAATGAAGCAATTACTAATATAATAAAATAAACAACAGTCGTAAAAATGGATGGAAGAAAAAGTTGGAGAATTGTACCAACTTGTGCTTATGCACAAAGTAGAGCATAAAATAGAAATCTGAAACATGAGACAAGAAGTATTAAAAAAATTTAGAATCCACTTCAGGAGATGGGCCATCTGAATAATTGGAGAAAATAGGATGGAGTTATTAAAATAATAAACTTTGAATATGCTTCTTCTAGATGTGAAGGATGTGAACTTCAAGATTAAACAGATCTTTTAAATGTCCAGAACATTTAATGAAAATAGAAGAACAGTAGTATTTATTATTGCAGAATTTCTGAACATGATTTCAAAGACACATCCTACCAAAAGGAAACAGATTTACTGCTCAGAATCAATAATTACAGTGGTGTCGTCACCATTTAGGGGGTTTTTCCTGGTGGCTCAGTTGGTGAAGAATCCACTTGCAATGCAGGAGACGGCTTGCAATGCAGTCGTTCGGGTTTAATCCCTGAGTCAAGAAGATCCCCTGGAGAAAGCAATGGCAACCCACTCCAGTATTCTTGCCTGGAAAATCCCAGGGATAGAGGAGCCTGGAGGGCTATAGTTTATGGGGTCGCAGAGTTGGACATGACTTAGGAACTAAATCTTCACCATTTGGACTTCAGCAGCAGCCCTAGAAGGGAGACAGAAGTGGGACAATGACTTGACAATTCTGATGTAAAATTGTCCAATCTAGTATAATATGCAAACTATCAATGAAGTGTGAAAGCAGAATAATTATTTTCAGATGTTCAAGGAGTTGAAAATTTTGCATACCTTGCATCCTTTCTCAGAAAACGACTTGAAGATATACTCCACCTTGTAACTCAGGGAATAAACCAAGGCAGAAAAGAAAAGGAAACCTGGCAGTAGAGGCTACCTCTAAAGAGGGATGGAGATCCTTGAGATGATGAAAAGAATCCCAGTATAACAGTGGTGCATCAGGCTGGAAGAGTAACCCGTCAGTCCAATCTCACAGGTCAGAAGACTCCAGGCGAGATTTCTAAGATGAAATTGTCAGGTAGAATATCAAATGTGTTTGAGCAGATTTACAAGTTGGAAGGGGCTTCCCCGGCACCTCAGTAGTGAAGAATTAGCCAGTGCAGGAGCCACAAGAGATGCGTATTTGATCCCTGGGTCAGGAAGATCCCCTGGAGGAGGAAATGGCAACCCACTCCAGGAGAATCCCATGGACAGAGGAGTCTGGCGGGCTCCAGTCCACGGGGTAGCAAAGAGTCAGACACAGATTAGTGACTGAGCACTCAGGCACAAGATGGAAGAAGAATTTGGTGTTGAATTAGTGATAACGCCAAAGAAAACTCAACAACAGCAAACCAACCAACCAACAAAAGATCTAGATTGTTACACCAGGAAAAACAAATTATTGTGCAGTAGAGAAAAGTATTCATATGAAACGTAATGGCTCAGCTGCAAATAACATTTACATGATGATAATACAGTATTATAATCAATATGTAATATTGTAATATGTAATCAATATTACATGTTGATGTATTACATAGTTAAAAAAAGACAAACAGCTCTTTAGGATTCTGCTATGGCCAGCCTCATTCCAGGATTAGCATCCTAAAACAGTCTTCCATTTCAACTGCCACATTTGATATAAAATAAAGATCAATATCATTTTGTCAGAGCATTTTGACTCTTTGTCCAATGTTCTTTTCCTTACATTGCATGATTCATTTATTAAATTACTGCAATTAGCGTTTTATTTGTGACTTTATGTGCTCTCAGTCACATAGGTTTGTCAGCATTTCATAGTGAAGATAATAGTCCTACCTTCTCTGAGGGTACGGGAAGTTAAAAAAAATAGAATGCATCTTGTTAATGCCTGTGTTTTGGCATCTGAATTGCAGTGCATGGAAGCAGACAGCCCTTATCACCACGTTGCTTTCCATGGGGGGCCACTCAGCTAATTACGCACTGGCATTTCTTCACAGTTTGTCTGCACAGAGACAGTGCCCTCCTCCAGAGCTCCATGTAGGATCTGCACTGCAGGTGAAATTATTCTCAAAGAAGCCTGACTATGACACAGTGGTAGAGGTCCCATGGGTATTTCTGTGTGATGGATTAACCTATTTTTTTCATGTGGTGATATTTATTGTCACTTAAGATTTCTGAATGCAAAATGAAGAACCTAAGAATAATATTTACTAAGTTAACAGCTGTTCATAATGCTGTGCTGGATGCTGATAAAGAAAAACAGCTGAGCTAAAATAAGATCTTTTAATGGGTCTCTATAAATGCAGGGTGTGAAATCAAGGTGAGATAAACGATTGTCTTTAAAAGAGCAAGTTCTTGCAATAACTCTGAAGCTCTGCATCTGGTTAAATACTTCATGGATTATTAAAGGGTTGGATGTGATAAATAGAAGATATTGATTATGGTGAACAGAAGGAAAACATACTGGTCAAATCTTGCTTCTAAATTTGACAGTTTTGACTTTTGCTCTCATCACTATGTGGCATGATGATATGGAGAAATATTTTAAACATTTCTCTCGGATTATAAAAATGTGCATATCTTTGTTTAGATTTCGTATAACTTGTTTATTGTAAAAAGCTGGGATACCATGCATCTAAGAATTCAGGCGATTTTTCTTTACGGTAAATCAGGTCAGCTTGCAAGCGTTACAAAGGTGATGTATCACTGAGGAATGAGGGGGTAGAAAGGAACAAAGGAAAGAGTACATAGCTAGTGATTTCATAATAAGCCACAGAGTAGTCTATGGTAATTTTGTACTAAATCCCAGCAAAACATCTGTTAAAGTTTTATCTTTTGTGCTATATATTCCTTGTAAGCTTTGGAATAAGCACATCAGAAAAAAGATTGTTTCAGTGTTAACTAAATTTCTGTAGTCACTCTGCTGCTTTAATGGCCTACAAACTGAGTCTGTTTGCAATATGGTTCTGAAATAAATATTCACTATTAACTAATGGTCTGTATTGTAGCATAATATCAATTTTAGACAAATGGGTAATTTTAGCAGTTAATTACTTAGAGGGCAATTTAAAACCTGAATGGAAAGCCTGAGGACACTGGCCTTGTTATAAATATTTATGATGATTAAAGGCATAACAACCAATTGCTAGAACATGATAATTGGTTTGTAAGAATTTGGGGGGAGGGTAGTTCATTTTTCTCCCCTTTACAAACCATTCACTATGAATTTTATTGGGTGTTGGCTATCATAGTTGAGTTGAAGACAGAACCTAAAGTTCTTCACTGTATAATCCTCAGTGATTTACAGATTGATTGGTTTTCTAAAAAGCGACCGTGACAGTCTAAATCTCTTTCATTCAGGTTTTCGTGTGTTCTTTAAAAAATGGCAAGCATGAGAGACTGAAAATTGAGATTCATCTTTAAAAAAAAGATTAATTGATGCTGTCTCCAGCTCATATCCAGAAATGTAGATGCTTACATCTTATTACCATGACAACCCTGGATCTTCCTGTATTTTTTATGTAATTACCTTCATTTCCATGTTATCGTAATGACTTTTCTAGATGATTTTTTTCTAAAAACACATTTGTCTTTTTTTTTTTTTTACAGAACTGTAATCAAAGATATCCAAAGTAATTCTGAATTCTCTGCCTTATTCTCTGAAGCATCTGAAATTCTTTTGATGTAAAGCCTTTTTATTTTGTATCTAAATATCTGTATTAATTAAAAAGACTTGAGGATTATTATGGTTGAAAAATTGCTATTTTTCTTTCATAGTCCAGAGAACAGGCAGGTGTATAACAGTCAGAATAATATTATGCCAAATTAAGATTGTCTTATACAGATGGCACAGTGAATGGATTCCTAAATGAGAATTTCTAATGTTGAGATAGGAAATCAGATAACACCTGACTTTCTCCATATTTTGCATTAGAACTTTCATTTAGTTGGTAATGATTCCCTACTATGCATTATAGTGAATATTATAAAGCCTTTCCTTTTTCTGTATTTTGAGAAATATGGTTATTTCATGAAGTCATTCCAGTGTTTTAAAAATTTGACACCTAGTCTCAGCACCTGTCCAGTTTTCTTTTGAACCTTTTCATCCTATTTCTATTATAACAAAATAATTTTCCATATCTAGAAAGTGAAAGATTAACAACGAAAGAGTGAAATCCATGTGTCAATTCATACTGTGTTGGATGTTCAGAGGTAGTCTGAATAGTGAATTTCTGGCTAAGATGTGGGGCCTGCATTTGCTTGTTGAGAACATGTCTTTTGTATCCTTGGCATCATCTGCTGATCTGCTTATAACGATTTGAATCAGACAAAGAAATCAAGGCAGCTAATTAAACAGCCCACTCTTTCCTAGAGGTGCTTTAAAACCCAGATTGAAATGGAATTACCCCAAAGATTGATGAAATTCACATAGTCATTAGAATAATGCCATGTGATATTTTAATTGTCAGATAGAATTACCCAGCTTAGGGGGCAGATATCCAGGGGGAATAGGAAAAACACCCTCCTGGATTTTAAGCTTCAAGCCGTTCACCTTGCCCCTCTCCTATTTAAAATGAATCTTGCACTTGACTCCTTTGTTGGCGTGTTTTCCTAGACAAACAAGAGAACGCAGGAGGGAAATTAGCTGAGTGGTAGTGTGTGTATACACTCCTGGGGATTTTCCTGATTGGTTTAGACAGGTTCTGCCTCCATGTGACTAGCCAGTACATTTCATAGATATTTTCTCATTAATACAGAAATTCTTGTCACTTGTGACCTTTCTAAAGAGGATGCAGAGAAGTTTATTTATCATACCTATCAAACTCAGAGTCTTTACTGCATGCCACTTGAAACATATTTTTCTCTATTGTTTAGCTTGCAGATGTGATCTGTCTCTAAGACTCTTATGCTCAAGATTCATCAGCTCCATCAGTTTTTCAGTCTGCATCTCTCTCTCATTTTTTTTTAAAGTTACATTGGCCTTATCAAATGATACTAAGACAATTCATGCTGATAGTGTCTGAGATGTTACTTTAGGCAGTAAAACCATTTTATTGTTGCTGTTCAGTTGCTCAGTTGTGTCCCACTCTTTGTGACCCCGTGAACTGCAGCCCACCAGGCTTCCCTGTCCTTCACCATCTCCTGGAGTTTGCTCAGACTCGCATCTATTGAGTCAGTGATGCCATCCAACCATCTCATCCTCTGTCGCCCCCTTCTCCTGCTCTCAATCTTTCTCAGCATCAAGGTCTTTTTCCAGTGAGTCGACTCTTTGCATCAGGTGACCAAAGTATTGGACCTTCTGCTTCAGCATCAGTTTTTCCAATGAATATTCAGGGTTGATTTCCTTTCGGATTGACTGGTTTGATCTCCTGGCAATCCAAGGGACTCTCAAGAGGCTTCTAAATTCTATTTTTTTCTTTTCATCATGCATAAAAAGAATGGCTCTGAAGTTGGGGAAGCAGTGCATGCATTCACAAGTGAAGTTGAGTAAAAATTTGTATTTCATTCTATTTCTTTTTGGTTTCAAAAAGTGCATACCAGTAAGGTCAGTGTATACTCAACATTATTTTGTTATTTGAATTCCTTGAAACAACTGTTTCAGTTTTTCTCTTGGAAAATTATGTTGGGTAACTAATAAGCCAGTAGCTTAAATCTGATTGTCTTGTTTCTACTCAGGTAGGGAATATTCCTAATACTAAATTTAGGCTACTGAGCAACTTTCTATTTTTTAAAATAATTTTTATTTATTTGTTTTATTTTTGGCCATGCTGGGTCTTTGCTGTGTGTGGCCTTTTCTCTAATTGTGGCGAGCAAGGGCTACACTCTAGTTTCAGCTTGTAGGCTTCTCGTTATGGCGGCTCCTCCTGTTGTGGAGCACAGGCTCTAGGGCACAGAGGCTCTAGGGCACGCGGGCTCTAGGGCACAGAGGCTCTAGGGCACGCAGGCTCTAGGGCACAGAGGCTCTAGGGCACGCAGGCTCTAGGGCACAGAGGCTCTAGGGCACAGAGGCTCTAGGGCACAGAGGCTCTAGGGCACGCGGGCTCTAGGGCACGCGGGCTCTAGGGCACAGAGGCTCTAGGGCACGCAGGCTCTAGGGCACAGAGGCTCTAGGGCACAGAGGCTCTAGGGCACGCAGGCTCTAGGGCACGCAGGCTTCAGCAGCTGTGGCACGTGAGCTCCGTAGTTCCCCTGGGCTCTAGAGTGCAGGCTCAATAGGCTTATTATTTGCGGCACACAGGCTTAGTTATCCCGCAGCTATGGGGGCCTTTTTGGATCAGGGATCGAACCCATGTCTCCTGCATTGACAGTCAGATTGTTTACCACTGAGCCACCAGGGAAGCTCTGACCAACCTTGTTAAACGGAAGGTTCTTGTCCTCAGCCCTCCCCAGTTCATCATCATACCTACAAACCCTCATAACTGGGAAGCCTACTTATTATCTAATACATTATACATTAGTGTAATATATTAGCGTTCTAAAAAAGCTAATGAACTTCTTTCAGGGAGCATGGGCAAACCAGGCTCTGTTTTTGCCGTTTGACTCCTTGTAAGTATCCCAGTTCTGGATCCCATGAGTCCAGTCACCTTCGTCCCTGTGGGCATCTCAGAGCTTAGAATAACCCCTTGCTGGTGTCCTCCATTGTACTGAGGCGGGAGGAGTGGGCAGAATGGGAAGCCAACTTAAGGGGCACAGAAAGTGTGCAAGGTCATTTCCCCCAAGACTTTGCCCAAGTACTTGAGATTCTTATTCTCAGAGTTATTCCCTTTTCCAGAAGGTTATCATTTTTAGTATAGAAGATTAATGTACAAATGTAGTAGAGTGCAAGGTAAATTTGGTTACATTATCTGGAAATGATGAGGCATGTTACACATCTCAGCAGAGGGAGTGGAGTGAAGAAGCAGAAAGTTGACTAGAAGAACTCAAATAGAACAAGATATGTCAAGGCAGACTCCCCTAAATCCTCAGATTTCCTGAGAACTGAATCTGTCTGTGCATATGTGCGTGCTAAGTCGCGTCAGTCATGTCCAACTCTGTGCGACCCTATGGACTGCAGCCTTCCAGGTTCCTCTATCCATGGGATTCTCTAGGCAAGGATACTGGAGAGGGTTGCCATTCCCTTCTCCAGGGGATCTTCCCACCCAGGGATCAAACCTGCGTCTCTTACATCTTCTGCATTCGCACGTGGCTTTCCACTAGCATCACTGGGAAGCCCCAATCTGACTGTAGTACATGGCAAAAAAGGGGCGCATCTCTGATCTGACGCCCTGGCATAAATGTTTCTCTTACACCATCCCAGGAGCACACTTAATATGTTCAGAATGTCCAGAGTGACAAATTATACCACAGTTTTTATTACCTGGACTTTTAGTTCTATCTCCCTTATATCTCCATAGAGCTTTCTTAGTATTCTTTTTTTAAAAATCCAACACATAAAATTACAAAGATGCTTTATAAAATATAAACTATTTGGGCATTAATTATGTACATTGCATTATAGATTAGGATTTGATATTTGCATTAGGTATCTTCAAATTTGAAACTCGACTAAATGAAATAAATCATACTTTGAAAAATTGAAGAAGACCTATTATTGCAGTAAAATCATTATCTGATTTCTATTAGAAAGTATTTTACTATTCACTAGATATTTCAGGACTCAAATTTTTAAATTATTTTTTACTCCTAGAAAGTTTGATGTATTGAGTAATTCAATGCTTGTGCATCTGTGGATTTTTAAATAATATGATACTAACCATGAGGCATATTATTTGAAGCGTTTATTACCCATGTACTACTTTGGTTTCTTTGCTAATGTCATATTTCCTATCCTTATAGTCACACAGTGTATTACTTTTGTTACCGTTTGTTTAATCAAACAATATACATACGCTTTTTGGTAGCAGTATTTTATTTTATTTTTTTTTTTTTTAATTTTATTTTATTTTTAAACTTTACATAATTGTATTAGTTTTGCCAAATATCAAAATGAATCCGCCACAGGTATACATGTATACCTGTGGTAGCAGTATTTTAAATTGTGGGTGTCAGAGCAAGACGAAAATGGGAAATATAAGTATTGGGAATGGGAAATGGACCTCTGCTACATGTGCTGTGTCTCCCTTTTTCCAATTCATGTGATTTCTCTGAGCCTTTATTTCTTTATCTGTGAAATAAAGATAATAGGATCTGCCTAGTAGAATTGGTAGGAAGATTAATTTACTATTAAGTACTTAGTAAACAGCCGTTACTGCAGTTGCTTAAATTGCAGAGTCTCTTCTATTGCTGTTATCCATACAATAATGAAATGAGACAGTTTTATAGCTTGGACAAATATTAAGGGCATGTGAGAAAATTAACCATTTTCAAGGTGAGCAACTTAAGATGACGGGTATTTAACCTTGGTGTACAAGTGACAGAAAAGTAGCTTGACTGTCTCTGTAAGAATTAGTGCTGTTCAGTGAATGGGTGAAGAAGTTGGGGTATGTGTGTGGTACATACGTACAATGGAATATTGACCATAAGAGGGAACGCATTTGAATCAGTTGGAGAGAGGAGGATGAATCTAAAGCCTTTTATACAGAGTGGAGTAAGTCAGAAAGAGAAAAACAAATATATTATATTAAAGCTATATAATCTGGAAAAACGATACTGATTAACCTAATTTGCAGTGAAGGAATGGAGACGAAGATGTAGAGAATGGACGTGCAGAGTGCAAGGGAGGCTCAAGAGGAGGGGATATATATATATATATATCTCCTGCCTCTCTCTGTATATATAGTTATGCCTGATTCTTGATGTTGTATGGCAGAAACCAACACAAGATTGCAAAAACAATTATCCTTCAATTAAAAATAATAAAAAATTATGGCATGGTCAGCGAAAAAAAGGACTGAGATTTTACTCTTCATGAAGAAGAATTAGTGCTGTCCATGCTGCTGCTGCTGCTGCTAAGTCGCTTCAGTCGTGTCCGACTCTGTGCGACCCCATGGGCAGCAGCCCACCAGGCTCCTCCGTCCCTGGGATTCTCCAGGCAAGAACACTGGAGTGGGTTGCCATTCCTTCTCCGATGCATGAAAGTGAAAAGTGAAAGTGAAGTCACCCAGTCGTGCGCGACCCTCAGCGACCCCATGGACTGCAGCCCTCCAGGCTCCTCCATCCATGGGATTCTCCAGGCAAGAGCACTGGAGTGGGGTGCCATCGCCTTCTCCGTGTTATCCATAGGCCTTTCATCTATTGCTAGTTGCTCCAATAAACCCTAAGAGATGATGGACATCCCTTGAAGATCGTGAACCCTTGCCTAGAAAATCTGCAAATGTTCACCGTGCTGAGTCTCATATTAAATGGACCCTTATACATTAAATAATGCATGCCTTTCAGACCATTCATAAATCTGATTGTAAACATTGAGACAAAGAGCGTCAAAATCAGATATCCTTAGATTTTGAGGGGGGATGAGGGGGGTAAAAAATTTGTTGCTCACTGCAAGTGCTGATAATTCTTCTGAGTAACAGATATAACGTGCTGAGTCCAGTGATGTGTGTGCTTTTAATCAACTTGCTCTAAATATTCTGATAGCCTTATCTTGATATTGTTTTTTTTAATATACTCAAAGTCCAAAGAGTTTCAGAAGAGACTAGGAGGAGTATTAAGGATATTCCCAAGCAGTATCTGCCATGGCCGCGAGGATATGAGTTGCTTTCTGCTGGGGATGGCAAGATAGCAGGGTTATAGATAGATCTCCTGCTGGCAAAATGTCCTTGTTCATCACGTCATTGCTGTTTTAGGCATTTTCCCATTGGGGTTCTTATTGCAAAAAGTGAACATATTTGAACTGGAGTATAACTCTTCAGTGATCCAACTGAAGAATCTGAAGACCTCTCCCTTCATAAAGTTGAGTATGGCCCTCTGTGATGACTGGG
>NW_011494706.1:8654690-8683545 GCF_000754665.1 Bison bison bison | reverse complement strand
TTACGGCTGATTCACACGGTTGTACAGCAGAAACCAACACAATGCTGTAAAAACTTAAAAAAAAATGCCCTAAGGGGACAAAATATTCTTAGGAAGACCTTATGGTTACTACAGTAGATAATAAGCAAATAGAAAGGAAAAATATGTTAATTTATCAACTTCAATATATAAAGCTTTCTGCTGCCATAGTATTTACTTCTAAGAGGATTTTAAATAGCAAAAATAGACATTCAAGAACCATATGCTTATTACATACTACATTAATTGAGACTTTTACAAACTTGGGTTCACTTAATAAAAGTACTTTGATTATATTGGGTGTATAGCTGTATTCATCCATGTGTTTAGTAAGCATCATCCTTGGTTAAGATAATGAGGTGTAGTGGAAAGTTCACGAGTGTTGTGTGATGGTTGGATTGACTGAGTAAGTTTGTTGGGCTTTAAGAGCATTAGTTTTCTCATTTGCTTAAAAGAAAAGGAAAAAAATACGAGATTATAAAAGACACATAAAATTACTTAGTCTTTTTTCAAGTTTATTTATTGCTTATATCTCTGGCCGCTCCGGGTCTTAGTTGCAGCACTTGGGGTCTTTTAGCTGCGGCACACTGGGGCTTTTGTTTGTTCGGTTGCAGCATGTGGGATCTAGAGGGCTTCCTAGTGGCTCACTGGTAAAGAATCCTCCTGCAGTGCAGGAGACTCGGGAGACACAGGTTCAGTCCTGGGGTGGGCAGGATTCCCTGGAAGATGAAACGGCAACCCACTCCAGTATTCTTGTCTGGGAAATCCCATAGACAGAGGAGCCTGGCAGGTTACCGTCCATAGGGTTGCGATGAGTTGGACACGAGTGAGCGACTAAGCATACCTGTGTGCACGTGGGATCTAGTTCCCTGAGCAGGGATTGAACCCGGGCCCCTTGTATTGGGAGTTGTTGAGTTCTAGCTACTAGACTAGCAGGAAGTCCCAGAACAGTCTTCAAATGAGTGTAAACCTTTAATTACTATGAGTCTGCCTTCCGTTTTTGTTTTTTTTTTTTCAGTACCTGAGATCACGTCGACATTCACCAAGTTTTATTAGGGAGCTACAAAGCTGATGTTTCCTCTTCCTCTGCATGCAGCCCCTCCTTTGGTGGTACTTCTTGTTCTCATAGTACCCTCTGGTTTTCACAGAGATCAAACTTAGCTTGTTATGTGGTGATTTCTACAACAACCCAGTGAACTGGCTTTCTTAAAAATTTACATGGGCCAGTTAGATACTTGCCTGTATGTCTAAAGAAAGAAATCCCTAAGACTTGGGTTCTCAAAACATTCCCAAGCAATGTTCTATGGCACATTCTGTTAAACTCGGAATGACTGCTCTTTCCTTGTCCCTTGAAGGGACAATATAATTCACTGAAACCATTAGTAAACTTGGTGTTTTAGAAATAACATTTTAAGGTGTTTAACAGAAAATGCTCCAAGTTTACTAATGGTTTCAGTGAATTACATTGTCCCTTCATCACCATTACTATTATGATGGTGTGTTGATGGTTTTACAGTTTCATATATTGTCAGGCCAGAATACTGGAGTGGGTAGCCTTTCCCTTTTCCAGGGGATCTTCCTGACCCAGGAATCGAACCAGGGTCTCCTGCATTGCAGGCGGATTTTTTACCAACGGAGCTATCAGGCAAGCCCTTACTAATGGTTTTAGTGAGTTATATTGCCCCTTCACCACCATTATTATGATGACGGTATGTTGATCATTTTACAGTTTCATATATTGTCTTTTCATTAATTACAATTTTTCTTCTTATTAATTCATCTGCCTAGTGATTTCCTTGCTTGCTTTCCTCAATTTTTTCCCTCAGAAAAGCAAGAGGTTTGTCATGTAATACATTGTCTCATCTTGTGTATCTAATGAATGCTCCTTTTCCTACTAAACTTTTATGCGTAATGAAGTGTCCTCCCTCCTGTGGGCCTTCAGTTACACTCCGTTTGTGTAGCTGTCATAGTGCTGCTGCTGCTGCTGCTAAGCAGACCTCTTTAAGTGCAGTTAATCTGCTTATGTGCTTCCCAGGTGGGGCTAGTGGTAAAGAACTGACCTGCCAGTGCAGGAGATGATGGGTTCAATCCCTGCCTCAGGAAGATCCCTTGGAGAAGGGCATGGCAACCCACTCCAGTATTCTTGCCTGGAGAATCCCATGGACAGAGGAGCCTGGAGGGCTACAGTCCACAGAGTCTCCCAGGTCAGAAACAACTGAAGCCACTTAGCATGGATACATGAATCTATGTGTCTCTCATATCCAGTGGGCTGTGAGTTCCTCAAGTCAAGGAACTACATCTTACATCCTATTCATCTTTGCATCCCTCTTACATGATAGCACCTGGCAGATGGTTGGCACTTCGTAAATCCTTAAGGAATGTATTATCTGGGGATTTGTTCTGACTTAACTTTGTGCATTGTTCAAAGATCTAAAAGTTTGTGTGGGGCTCTCATTTGATGCTCTGGGCTCTGTCTGTCTTATTTGGAGCTTAGTTCGTCATGTATACAACTGTAGTTGAGTGTGTGGTTGCATCTTTCCCTAACACTGATTTTCTTAATCCTCTTTAATCTGCTGTCCTATTTGAATAGCTTCTGGATTAACATGAGGATTATATATTTCTGCTAATTAGTAAAGGTGTTAAAAGAAGAGCCCTTTGGGACTGTTTGGTCTTCCCACTTCTACTCTTAGCTTCTAGAAACTCCCATTCCAGGAGTCTGTTCTTTTTTCTATCTGCTTCATCCAGATGTCCCTAAATCCTGTTCAGTCATCACATTACTTAGTAATGAGTGTCAGCTGTGGGAGCAGATTAGGAAGATGGTTGAGGCAGTCTGAAATTAAAAGACGCTTGCTCTTTGGAATAAAAGCTATGATGAACCTAGACAGCATATTAAAATCAGACATCACTTTGCCGACGAAGGTTCATCTAGTCAAAGCTATGGTTTTTCCAGTAATCATGTATGCAAGTCAGAGCTGGACCATAAAGAAGACTGAGCACTGAAGAATTGATGCTTTTGAACTGTGGTGTTGGAGAAGACTCTTGAGAGTCCCTTGGACTGCAAGGAGATCCAACCCATCCATCCTAAAGGAAATCAACCATAAATATTCATTGGAAGGACTGATGCTGAAGCTGAAACTCCAATACTGTGGCCACCTGATGCAAAGAGCTGACTCATTATAAAAGACCCTGATGCTTGGAAATATTGAGGACAGGAGGAGAAGGGGACAACCGCGGATGAGATGGCATTACCAGCTCAATGGACATGAGTTTGAGCAAACTCCAGGAGGTAGTGAAGGACAGGGAAGCCTGGTGTGCTGCAGTCCGTGGGGTCACAAAGAGTTAGACCTGACTGAGTGACTGAACTACAACAACACATTCTGGGGAGACAGGGGAATCCCATCCTGTGATAGGCAGATGTAGCAGCTGCCCCTGGAGCACAGAGGAGGAACACCTCACACAGACCTGCAGGGAGACTGAAGGCCTGAGGTCCAGGGAGGAGTGGCGTTTGAGGAGAGACCTAAGAAACACAGGGAGATTAGCAGGCAAAAGTGAGACAAGGCTTTTCTGTGAGAGAAGACGTAAGAACGAGGGAAAAGGGTTGAACAGCAATATACTTTGAGTGTGCTTGGGGTTGGAAATGCCTGGGCACCCAGCTGGAGTCAGGGCTCAGCTCAGTGGCCTCGAAGGCCATGCTGTTAGACGCCTGTGCTTTTTCTTACCGATTGGAGGAAGCAGCTTCTGTGTGGACACTGCCTATTTGTGTTCTGGCCAGGATTCCTAGAGTAGAGTGGTTAAGGGAGTAGATTTTGGAGTCAAATTTCTTGGATTTGAGTCCCGGCACTTAAACTGATTCCAGTTTCCTCATCACTGATACAGATAGGATGTGATGTGTGCGTGTGTGTGGGCACAGATGTGTGCAATCATTTGTGTCTGACTCCTTGTGACTCCATGGACTATAGGAGCCTGCCAGACTCCTCTGTCCATGGGATTTTCCAGGCAAGAATACTGGAGTGGGTTGCCATTTCCTTTTCCAGGAGATCTTCCCGACCCAGGGATCGAATTCTCATTTCTTTCATCTCCTGCATTACAGGCAGAGTCTTTACCAGCTGAGCCACCAGGGAAGCCCGGAATAGTGGTACCATCACCATTAAAATTGTTACAGAAGTCAGGGACTACCCTGGTGGTCCAGTGGTTAATACTTCGCCTTCCAACACAGTACAGATTCAATCACTTGTCAGGGAATGAAGACCCCACATGCCTTGGGGTCAAAAAAACCAAAGCATAAAACAAGCAGTGTTGTAACAAATTCAATAAAGACTTTAAAGAAAATATGGTCCACATCAAAAAATCTTTTTAAAAAATTTCTTTACAGAGATCAAAAGAATTCATATTCTATGATGCGTAGAATAGCAGCTGGCACTTTGTATCATTTGCTTGTTCAACTAAAATATGTTGCTGTGGTTAGGTAGATAATCACAGTCTGGTAAGTCCCAGCTAGCACCTTGCAGAATGCAGACTTTCAAAATCAGTTTATTTTTGAAATTCAGTTTATTTGTTTTGCGATCTGCCTATGTGACTGATGAAAAGCTTTTGAAAATGCAAAGTGGCTTTATTTGCTCATCCTTTTTCCCTTCTGAACCGAAGGGATTTGGATTTTCTTTGAAATTGTAAGCTTTTCCGCTTCGAGATGCAGGGGGTTTTAGAAGTGAGGAATGAGGCTGGAAGCTGCTGCTGATGGCGTTAAGTCTTTCCATCTGCTACACAGGAAGGACTGAAAGGAGGAGTCCAGGGGAAGTTTACTTCCTGAGATTCTTGAGCCAGTGATTTAATCCAGCCTAACACAGAACAGGTGTTTAGTTTCTGGTGCTTAGATTCTGGAAATAATGAATCTAGGCCTTCCCGACACCATAGCTTATTATCACATACAAAGATTTTGAAATGAACGTATCTACTGTCTTTCATACTGGGAAGGATTGAGGGCAGGAGTAGAAGGGGACGACAGAGGATGAGATGGTTGGATGGCATCACCGACTCGATGGACATGAATCGGGGCAAACACTGAGACTTAGCGTAGGACAGGGAAGCCTGGTGTGCTACAGTCCATGTGGTGGCAAAGAGTCGGCATAACTTAGCAAGTGAACAAGTGTTCCAAGGTATCCCCCCCTTTAAACGTTTTACTTGGCTTTCAGAGCCCCTAGTTAGTTGGAAAATATTCTGAAATGTTAGCTCCCATGGCCCTTGAGGAGTTGCCAGTCTTTTTTATGTGAAGATTCTAGAATCCTTATCCTACCAGTATGCACGCTAAATTGCTTCAATCATATCTGACTCTTTGCGACCCTATGGACTGTAGTTAGCCAGGCTCCTCTGTCCATGGGCTTCTCCTGGCAAGAATACCGGAGTGGGTTGCCATTCCCTTCTCCAGGGAATCTTCCTGAACCACGGACCAAACCCGTTTCTCTTATGTCTCCTGCATTGGCAGTGTGTTCTTTGCCACCTATTGCCACCTGGGAAGCCCTATCCTACCAGTATTTGGCAGCTAATTCCTTTAAAATTTCCCAGAAAGTGCATTTTGTTACTAGCTGATTACATAGACTACAGTACTGATGGCACTTAAAACCACTTGTTTTTAGTTTTGTTTTAGGAGATTGTTTTTTTTTTAAACTATGTCAATTAGGATTATTTTGGCAAGTAAATAGTTTAAAGATAGTCCTTTTTTTTTAATAAACAGAGCATTGGAAAGCCTAGTGGATCACCTTTTTTGTTATCAAAATGGAAATATTTATTATGATCCAATATGAATGGAAACAGAGAAGACCATCAGGCGCTTCTTAATTGTATTTCTTATGAAACTCTTGCTCTTGAATTCTTGATTTCTCTGTTTTCTATGATTCCTGTCCCTTTAGGTTGGGTCTGTTCTGTAATTAGCAAAAGTACACGTCTGTCTTTAGGCAACAACCTAATCTCTGTGGCCATATGTACCGAAGCAGTGTAATTACAGTGTAGTAATAATTGGACCCCGTGACTGTTTCTGTTTTAATTATTTGAAATCATCTTATCTTTCTATTCCTTAAAGCATGTTATTGAGTGAATCACTGGATACCATGTTTATATCATTTCCATGGAATTAAATATATGTTAATTAAATTTACACTAAAAAATTCTGCTTCCTTTTATAACATTCTGAATAGGGTTTTTTCTCTGTCTCAAGCATCAGTTCAGACCTGAGGAAATCAAATATTATTTAGAAAATGGTTCTTTACATTTCGCTTAATTTCTAGAACAAAGATTGGATTATAGATCTTTCTGGCTAAGGAACTCTGGGTTGACATAATAGGTTGTTAAAAATTTTCAGATTTAGTTTGTACATTAGGAATTTCCATACATGTATGCAAATTCCGTTTCAATAGTTTGATAGAAAATTTAGTGATGGGTACCCATTTTCAAGAAATACAAGTACTTGGCAGACTGTATGTAGAAAGTGGCATTGGACTGTGTTCGTATTTTAACTTTTCTCTGCCTGTTTTTCCAGCTGTTTTTATTTCAGTTGCTGCGAGGGCTGTCCTACATCCACCAGCGCTATATTTTGCACAGAGACCTGAAACCACAGAACCTTCTGATCAGTGACACGGGGGAGTTGAAGCTGGCAGATTTCGGTAGGAAAGCAGTTAATTACCAGTCTATTTTGTCACACGGAGAGAATGCCAGGCATATGGCGGCACTGCGTTTGTTTAGGTGCCCGTCTTCTGTCGTTACAGATCCTGGTAACATTCTTTCAGGAGTGAAGAAATTTTTTTTATGATCAACATCATGCTTGATGGATTTTTTTAAAAGTCTACATTGCTTATTAAAGTCTTAAATAAGCACAAATCAGATTTCATATATTTCCAAAGTTGAAGTCAGTATAATTTTGAATATAAAATACTTTGAAATAAATCTTTTTTTTTTTTAATTAGGAAAATGTCAAATGCATTCTTAAGTAGGATACCTTAAGGGGTCTCCCTTACTCTTGATCCAGCTTCAACAATTATTGTCAAACCTGAATTTTAAACCTCTGGACAGTTTCAGAGCATCATAAAATACATTCAGTGGTGTTTGTTGTCAGAAATCTAAGGGCATTGTTAACCTTTCCAAAAATGACTGTTGTTTCAAAAATTCTAAAGGAAGACACTGATGCCAGTTTAAAAGTGGAGGTCCTGGCCTGGCCCCATAGTAAGTCACCCCTCCCTGGAAGGTTTGGAGATTGGCCTCTTCCAGCTTAGAAGCTGTCCTCCAGCACTGACTTGAGTACCAAAGGGGAACAGAACTGCTGTGTCCTGCTTGTTGGTCTGATGTGTCTGTGCTGCCCGCGCTCTCTGTCACATTGGCGTGCAGAGTTGATTCCCAGCATCAGGAGCGCTGATGGCAGCATGATCTGTTGACATTGCATTGCCTCAATTATTTTTGGATACATATTCTGATTAGAAATTTGTTCCATTAAGAGTGGAATGGAAATATTACCCTTGGGACGTAAGGATGCCTGAGATTGAGATACAGGCTTTTCCAGAATATGATTATCTTTTCTCACTCCACCAACCCCCCTGAGAAATAAAAGAGAGCAGGAAATGTTTATTGCTTATTTCAAGGTTAGGAGAGTGTTCAGTATGTTTGGAATTAATCTACTCTTGCATTTCGTATATTCTTTTCTTCTAAAATTGAAACAAAAGTTAACATCATTGGTGATATATTGCAGGACATTTTTTGTTCTTTTCTTATTTGTGAAAATTATGAAACTGTGTGTGTGTATGTGAGCTAGAAAGTTGTTTGTTGTCAAGTTTTAGCATCAGAATAATACTAGGTGGCTAGATGTAAAGTGTTTCAGTTCAGGGTAGAAAATGATGATGAGAGAAGAGGTGTGGAGGAGAGAAGATTTGCAGTTCCTCAAATTCAAGGTCATTATGTTCACCATGAACATATTTTTTTAGTTTGTTGATATTAGTATTAAACTAAGAAGAATTCATAGTGATTTTCTTCTGTTATCTTAATATATAGTATGAGGTATATGTTTGCATAGTTTATTGTATTGAACATTTAATTTTGCTGAACATGGTTTTCTTGTGTATTTATAGAATGCATTTTTTATTAACTTTATTTTGTCTGTATAACTAGGGGAATAATAGGATTGTATCTAAGTGCTTACTAGGGATTATTTTTTAATTTTATGATGACTTTTTTATTATAATGGGTAAATTCATGTTAAAGGATTCTTACGAATCTTTAAAACTAACATTTTGTAATAGATTCAGAAATAAATTGAAATGTAATTTTAAACAACTTAGAAAACTTTTTAGAAAAGGAGAAAAATCTAGAGACTATGAACTACTCTGAGATTACAAATGTTAACATTTTTATTGTATATTTTCCCACTGTTTCTCCTCCTTCTTTCTTTTTCTTCTTCCATTTATTATGTATCCTCAAAAGAAGAAACCCACACTGTTTTGTAAGCAGTTTTCACTTAGGAATATGTCATGGACATTTTCTTATCTTATTCAATATGAAAAAAACCATTTGTTACAATGTAGATTTTCCCTTAATGGCCACAACCTAGGCCTTTTACTCTGTCCCCCATCGCCGAACGTTTTGGTTCTTTCTAATCGTCACAGTTCTGTGCCGTCCCTCTGTTGAATGTCCTTGCAGAGCAAGCTGGCTGTACTCCAGCTGCAGTGCTGAGTGTTTTAAAGTGTTTGACCAGAGTGCTCTGCAGAAAGGTTGAACCTCAGTGTCACAGACGGAGTCTTCTTGCCTGGAACACAGACTTGGCATGCGTCCTGTGCACAGAGTGTAATGAGCGAGACTCACTCACCAAATGACAATTTCCTCCAATTAATTGTGCATCATTTTTGTCTTTTAATTTAAGACATGCAATTAACTGTGATTTACTGTGCTTGGGCACGTGTCTGGGTCTCAGATGAAGGCAGTACAGTGGAAGCCGTGGAGGAGCTAGACAGTCAAAATGGGACGGTTCCAGGCAGCAGAACAATTAGAAACACCGGGTCTTAATTCAGTTTGATGTGTCAAGAGCCATAGCAGCGGTTCCTTTGTCCTACCTTTTTCTCTCATGTGAAAAATACCATCATATTTTGATTAGAAGAGACAGAAGGAATCTGTGTGAGCGTAATTCTTGTATTGTTAATGCTATTTTTATTAGAGAAAATATATGGGGGGGGGGGACAAACACTAAAATTTACTGAGTTTATTGTGTGTGCCAGACCCTTAGAAATTCTTATTTCATTGTCTCACAAACCTAGGAAGTTATTCTAACCTACACTTTGGATAGAGCCAAGATATTCAGAGAGGGTTAGAAATTTGCCCAAGCTTGACTGTATGAGGGTAGCTGCTCACAAAACTGGAATTCAGATGCTTGATCCATATCTTTCAAATTCAGGTGGCCCAGGGTCTTTATATTTATTTACATAGATATTTTACCTTATAAAACTGCCTAATCTTCCAATAAATTATTGATCATCACATGTGTTTATATTTATATATCAGTACTATTTTTAACCAATGGCAAATTATTAACCATTATATGTGCTTTCTACATACAACAAATATGACACTCATGCTATGAATATAGATTGCACTAATACCCCCCAAAAAATGTATCACATAATTTAATGAACATTTTGTCATTTGTCGTGAGTAGTAGTAATTCAGTAGTGAGTGATTTCAACCTTAGTCCTTTGGAGCTTTTTCCTACTGGACAAAGTAAACCAGAAGATAATTTACCTGCTAGACAAAGTACCCAGATGATAATTTATATGTAAACCCATTCAGATTTAAACAGAATGCAGTTCTGAATTCCAGTTGGTCAAAGTACTGTACTGTTTTTTTTTTCTTGTAAACAAAGTCATATTGAAGCACTTACCTGAGACTTATTTTCTGTATGCATTTGGAAATAAGTAAATTATACATGGTTTAGAATCACTGTGTTTTCCTAATGCAGAAGTTTGTCCCATCTGTATATAATAAGATAATAAAATTGTGTAGAATACAGATTCATTTCTAACAACTGGTTCCTCTTTACATTATTTTTGGGAAAAAATATTTCAAACCCCAAATGTGTCCACACATCAGAACCTCTTACTTAGCTTTTCCCATTTCCTGGAACACTGTTCTCCCTGCTTCTCACATGGCTGACTCCTTCTCATCACACAGCTGGTAGATCCTATGTTACTTTTTCAAAAAGATCACCTCTTGAGAATTCCCTGGTGGTCCAGTGATTACGATTCCACATTTTCATTGCTGAGGGTTTGAGCCCTGGTCAGGGAACTAAGATCCTGCAAACTGTGACATGGCCAAAAAAAATTTTTTTTAGTAAATAAATGAAATATTTTTTTAAAAGCCCACCTTTCCAAAATCATCCAGTTCAACTTCTTCAATAGCACTTACGGTGCACTGAAATAATTTTGTCATTTGTTTATCTGTTAATTTTTGGCTTGTGCTATTCGATTGTAAATCCCATAAGGTCAGGGACTGGGCCTGTCTTGCTCATTCTTGTCTCTGCTATGTCTGGAACCTTAGAGGTGCTCAGGAAATACTGCCTGAATGAAGAAACAATATGTGTAACAAAATTGAGTATTAGTGTAAAGACCAAGACCCACCTGCATTTCCCAATTTTTGCTTGATTCACTTTAGCAAACCAGCAGTTTACAAATTAATTTTCTTTTCATGAGTCCTGTCCTGGCTGGGCACAGTCAAGAGTGCAGATGGAGTTAGATGACCTGAGTATTGAGAGTGTGGGAGCCTCAGGAGCGTATCGAGGCTCTTACACATCAGCCTTGTATACCTGCTTGGTATTATTGTATTTGTAACCTCAGGCTGCAGAAAT
Source organism: Bison bison bison (assembly GCF_000754665.1). Classification (NCBI taxonomy): domain Eukaryota; kingdom Metazoa; phylum Chordata; class Mammalia; order Artiodactyla; family Bovidae; genus Bison; species Bison bison. The sequence continues at coordinate 8,672,660 of NW_011494706.1, read as the reverse complement.
AAACACTCAGTGAATATAAACATGTACAAAAGATGTATAAGATTTGACGTTCCTACTCTACAGACCTTAAATGATTGATTGTACTATTGTTGAGAGCAAAGCGTATTGAGCTTTGAATTAAGAGGCCTGACTCTATAAGTAGCTTTTGTCTATAACTGTCTATAACTAGCTTATGACTTCAAGCTAGTTTTCCCCTCTGAGCTTTATACTCCTCAACTAAAAAATAAGTGCATTGAACAGATACTAAGAGTCTTCTCAGTGCTGTTTTTATTTATGTTGTACATTTCTGAAATGAATTTATTTTCTAATGATCAGGTATTCACTGGTGGGTAAAAATCAGTTGAGTGAATCCCTAACCAGTGCTACACGTCCCTTCCTAGGACCTCATTTTTTATTCTGGTTTCTGGAAATTGAAGTAGGTGAGAGTCCCACTTTTGTGATATGCGTTGAGATCACATTAAAAGAAAACTGTTGAAGTGTGACAAGTAAATGTACAAACTCACCAAGAAACTAATGTTCATTTGCAGTATGATAGTATGAAAACTAAAAAGATATGTTTCCATGTAAATGAGATTAAAGCAAAATAGATGAGTCTGTAGAGTAGCAGCTTCTTGCAATTTTTGCAAGAAGATGATGGTGTCACACACATTTTCCAGCCATTCTTCTGCTATTGTACGGGGTCATGGCCTTGCTCTGGGGCTTCCCAGGTGGCTCAGTGGTAAAGATTCCGCCTGCCAATGCAGAAGATGCAGATGTGTGAGTTTGATCCCTGGGTTGAGGAGTTCCCCTGGAGGAGGAAATGACAACCCACTCCAATATTCTTGCCTGGAGAATCCCCAAGGACAGAGGGGCCTGGCAGGCTACAGTCCATGGGGTTGCAAAGAGAAGGACACAACTGAGCGACTAAGCATGCATGCATGCATGCATGCATGCACAGCCTTGCTGCATGGAAAGACAGCTGGGTTAAATTTGCCTCTGAGAAAAAAAAGACAGTGCAAACTCTGTGATACAAGCATTTAAGGTCTTGGATTATTTTACTGGCTTTCTTAACACAGGAACAGAGTTAAACAGTTCTGTGGTTTTAATCAAGTAAAATTACACAGGTCTCTTTCCCAGCAGAGGTCTAAACATATGACCTCCCTCATGTTGGTAGTTTCCTCCTCCAGGCTGTTCCTTGACTTGATTTGAGAAAGGGAATTATTATAAATCACATTTTAGATTAATTTGCAGAATACTCCAGAGATGTAACTCTGCAGAGGCCATGGTGAGTGCAGGGTTTGTTTGTAATCTGCCTCTCAGAATTCATGTAGAGAATAGTAGAGAACAGAAAGAAGTCAAGAGTAGCATCTATCAACTTGATAAAATCTAAAGTCTCTGAATAAGAGCCTGTTAGTCCCCAAATTATAAACTTTTAACTGTTTTTTTTTGTCATTAGCATATACAATTTGGGATTCCCAGATGTTACTAGTAGTAAAGAACCCACGTGCCAATGCAGGAGATGTAAGAGACGGGGGTTCAATCCTGGGGTTGCAAAGATCCCCTGGAGAAGAGCATGGCAGCCCACTTCATGCTCTGTCTTTTCTGCCTTGTTTCCGTTGGTATGATGGTCTCTAAGTCTACCCATGTGGCTTCAAATGGCATTATTTCATTCTTTTGGGGGCTAAGAGTCCACGGTATAGATATACCACATCATCTTTATTTATCCATCTGTCGATGGACACTGGGTTGCTTCCATGTCTGGCTACTGTGAATAGTGCTTCTGTGAACATTAGGGTGCATGTGTATTTTCAAATTAGAGTTTTCCCAGGATATATATGCCCAGGAGTGGGATTGCAGGATCGTATGACAGCTCTTTTTAGCTTTCTGAGGGAACTTCATGCTGGTTTCTATACTGGCTGTACTAGTTTACATTTTTATCAACACTATAGGGTAAAAATTAATTTTTAATGGGATAATGATGGTCATTCTGAGTAGTGTGAGGTGGTACCTCATAACAGTTTTGATCTGCCTTTCTCTAATAAGTAACAATGTTGAGCATCTTTTCATGTGCCTGTTGACCATCTGTATGCCTTCTTTGGAGAAATGTCTATTTAGTTCCTCCACCCATTTTTTGATTGGGTTGTTTGTTTTTGATTGTGCTATATGAACTCTGTATATTTTGGAAATTAACTCCTTGTCAGTCACATCATTTACAAATGTTTTCTCCCATTCTATAGATTGGCTTTTCATTTTATTTATGGTTTCCCTTGCAATACAAGAGTTTGTCCATTTGATTAGGTATTATTTATGTTTGCTTTTATTTCTATTGCCTTGGGAAACTGACCTAAGAAAACACTGGACAAATTGTGTTGGAGAATGTTTTGCCTGTGTTCTCTTCTAGGAGTTTTATAGTGTGATGCCTTATATTTAAGTCTCTAAATGGACTTTACTTTCAAGAGCAATTTTAGATTCACAGTAAAGTTGACTGGAAAGCAGAGAGGATTTCCATATACCTCCTGCACTCATACATACATAGCCTCTTCCGTTATCAACATCCCCCACCAGAGTGTTAACACTTGTTACAGTTGATGAACCTACATGAACACAGCAGTATCACCCAAAGTTCATACTTTACATTAGGGTTCACTCTTGATGTACCTCCTCAGTTTTGACAGATTATAACGCCATGTAATATATTTGCCATTATTATATCATAGAGAAGAGTTTCGCTGCCCTAAAAATTGTCTAAAAACTTAGCTATATTTTTTAAGTTGTAAATGGAAACAAGAGAGAAACTTATATAAAATGCAATTAATAAGCATATTCTCCTCTCTATATGAGAAATCTCTCTGTTCAATCACCATAAAGCAGATTGAAGCAATGTGGTGAGAGGTTGATTGCTAAGAATGGCAGCTTCAAACTCCATGGAAATGAGAAAATTCAAAAGTGTTAGTTCATTTTTAGCCAAATCATGCATGTGAGGTAACGAGACATCTTAAAATGCAGAACAGACGCTTCAAATAGGGCTGATCATCTCATTCTCTACTCTTGATGGAAACCTGCTGGGCAAAAAGATTTCAATATGCAAAATATTTTTTGTTCTGTACAATATGAGGGCAGATTTGTTGGCAGCAAGTCAGATAAGGAATGCAGACTGAGTTGAAATACACCAATATATCTTTTAAAAATCTACATATGAGATGACTGGAACCCTAAGGGTTGTCAGTGATGACCAGAGTGGAAGTATTATGTGATGTCAAGAATAGCACTGTAATGAAATTTAGAATTAGGTAGCACTCACTTGCTATTTATGGAGAAGGAAATGGCAACCCACTCCAGTGTTCTTGCCTGGAGAATCCCAGGGACAGGGGAGCCTGGTGGGCTGCTGTCTGTGGGGTTGCACAGAGTCAGACACGACTGAGGAGACTTAGCAGCAGCAGCAGCAGCAGCAGCAGCACTTGCTATTTAAGACAACTGTGATTACACTTGAACATGAGTTTTCATAATCGTTAGGTAAGTGTAGAAGTCATTGATGTCCCTTATTTATGGATCTCCCTTTATCTTCTGCTCTTTGCCTTCCAAGAAGCATTTTAAAATACAGCCAAAGTCAAACTTGACTGATACATGCATCAATACTCTGATTTATTCTAGTATCGTGGATGACAGTGAGTCATTGCAGGCGAAGGCATATGTTTTCTAAAAATTTACTGGAAGCAAGAAAAGCTTACCATCTACTATGAAAAATCCAAGATATACTGTAAATTCTGTAGGTTAGACATACTTGAAAATTTTGTGATTTTGATTGTTTTTGTGCTTTAATACTATCAGTTCAATATTAGTTTGCTTTCCTCTTGTTTGCTAAAGATTATTAAAATGCTGTATGTGTTGGTTTATTACTTTTGAAATAGTGCACATTCATATTCATATATACAACCCACAACTACACACAGTGATAAAAAGGAAAAAGGCCAGATACAGGAGAGTACAGAAGAGTACATGTTGTAAGATTCTACTTACATAGAAGGCTTCCCTGGTGGCTCGGTTGGTGAAGAATCCACCTGCGATATAGGAGACTGACCTCAGGAGACCAGGTTTGATCCCTGAGAAATCCCAAGGACAAAGGAGCCTGATGGGCTGTAGTCTCTGGGGTCGCAAGAGTCAGACATGACTTAGCAACTAAACCACCACCACTTATATAAAGAATGAAAACAGACAAAAACTAATCAATACTGTTAGATATCCAGACAGGGATTCCCCCTTGGGGGTGAGTAGTGACTGGAAGTAGGGGAGGGCTGAACAAAAGAGGGGTTTCCAGGGGAGGTCATGAATATGTACTTTAATAATAATTATTAAGATAACATTCAATGAAGGACATATGTATTTTGGAAAAATAATTCCCTTCTCACCTTGAATGGTTTCTTCCATTACAATAGGTAATCATAGAAAGCTCAGGCCTTCTTTGCATTTTAATCAAAGAATAAAGTACTGCTGCTGCTGCCAAGTCGCTTCAGTCGTGTCCGACTCTGTGCGACCCCATAGACAGCAGCCCACCAGGCTCCGCCATCCCTGGGATTCTCCAGGCAAGAACAATGGAGTGGATTGCCATTTCCTTCTCCAATGTGTGAAAGTGAAAAGTGAAAGTGAAGTCGCTCAGTCGTGTCCAACTAGTAGCGACCCCACAGACAGCAGCCCACCAGGCTCCTCCGTCCATGAGATTTTCTAGGCAAGAGTACTGGAGTGGCTTGCCATTGCCTTCTCTGGAATAAACTACTAGACAATTAAAAAATTAAAAAAAAAAAGCAATTAAGAGCTAATTTGCTGAGGAAATTCAGTTACATGTCTGGAAAGGTATGTTAATTTTATCACATACTTTAAATATGGAGGAGGAAATGGCAACCCACTCCAGTATTCTTGCCTGGAAAATCCCATGGACAGAGAGGCCTGGCGGGCTACAGTCCATGGAGTCACAAAGAGTCGGACACAACTGAGCATGCATGCATGTCTGTATGCATAAGAGAACCTTGATGTGTGTAATCAAGGCTGCAGATCTGAGATAGTGTAACCTTTTACAGAAGTTCAAACTTTAAAAATGGAGCATCTGTCTAGTACATATCTGTCAAGTTATTTGACATTCTAATTTTTAATCTGAAAAGATAACTGATATGAAAGGCAAATTGAAGTGTTTCTTCTAGTTTTGAAGTAGAAGTGTCAGCTAAAGAAATCAATTGAGTGAAACAACAAACAGCCCATCCTAAGTATGGAAAAAGAGTGCTGAGGACCAGCCCAGAATCGTGAACTGATGGGCAGTGGGTGAGAGAGGTCAATGAATGGGCTAAATTGAGTGCTCTCAGCAAGAGAATGGAAATCGTGAACTGATGGGCAGTGGGTGAGAGAGGTCAATGAATTGGCTAAATTGAGTGCCCTCAGCAAGAGAATGGGACAACAGGGCATGAGAAAAGTTGGAGGATTCTGAAAAGTTACCAGTCAGCTCTCCACATACTTAAAATAAGTTATGAGCATCTAATGAGAATCACTAATACGAAGATTATAAGAACAATACAAAATAAATATGATATGCAAGTATTTGGTGACAGAATTGGAAGCAGAGTATGGTGTTTTTGTTGAAGTCATCATCTAGCTTTTGACTGAATCATATCACTGAGAAAGTTTTGTTCTTTTTGTTTTTCAGAATAAAGATAACTCTAAGGGGAAGGTTGAAATAAATCTGTTGTAATTGTATAATTAAAAAGGAAAACCTGACATTCACATTTACAGAAACTTTTTATTTTAGATTTTTCTCTGGATTTTGAAGGAACCCCTCATTATCTAGTCCAAACTCCCCTCATTTCAAAATGTATATTCTTTGGCCCAGAGGTGAAAACCCAAGTGAGCATCATGCCTGTTACTTGGCAAGTGTTGTGTTAAGTTATTATTAATATTGGGCTGCAGGGAGATCCAAGCAGTCCATCCAAAGGAAATCAATCCTGAATGTTCATTAGAAGGATGATGCCGAAGCTCCAATACTGTGGCCACCTGATGTGAAGAGCTGACTCATTGGAAAAGACCCTTATGCTGGGAAAGGTTGAAGGCAGGAGGAGGAGGGGATGACAGAGGATGAGATGATTGGATGGCACCACTGACTTAATGGACCTGAGTTTGAGCAAACTCTGGGAGATTTGCAGCAAACCTGGTGTGCTGCAGTCCATGGGGTCGCAAAGAGTTGGACACGACTGAGCGACTGAACCAGGGCAAGTATTATTATAACCAGTGTCTCTACAGCCCTAGTGTAGTTTCCAACAGGCTATTGATAACTTAGCACATGTGTGGATGGTCTTAGCCCCCAAATACATGAGAAGGTACAAGTGCTAACCAGATATCCAGGTCAGAGTAACCTTTGCCAACCTGGTGACCTGAATCAGCTTAACAGTGAGACCATTCCATACTAAACACTGGAACTAGGACATGTGTCTTGAGGAAACTGAAAGAAACAGCACAAAGAACATAGCTCACAGCAGACTCGTAGAAAGGCTTGTTGGAAATATAAATTGGAATAAAGGCTTGGTGATTTATGAATTAGAAGGAGCTACTTTCTTTCATTATATTCCTGGGATAAATTAAAGCATTGAGAAGCCCTGTGGACAAACAAAGGCTGAATTGATTTGAACGATGTTCCCCTTTAATAACAACTCAGCAGTTCAGTTCAGTTCAGTCGCTCAGTCGTGTCCCACTCTTTGCGACTCTATGAACCACAGCACGCCAGGCCTCCCTGTCCATCACCAACTTCCGGAGTCCACCCAAACTCATGTCCACTGAGTCGGTGATGCCATCCAACCATCTCATCCTCTGTCATCCCCTTCTCCTCCTGCCCTCAATCTTTCCCAGCATCAGGGTCTTTTCAAATGAGTCAGCTCTTTGCATCAGATGGCCAAAGTATTGGAGTTTCAGCTTCAGCATCAGTCCTTCCAATGAACACCCAGGACTGATCTCCTTTAGGATGGACTGGTTGGATCTCTTTGCAGTCCAAGGGACTCTCAAGAGTCTTCTCCAACACCACAGTTCAAAAGCATCAATTCTTCAGCACTCAGCTTTCTTTATAGTCCAACTCTCTCATCCATACATGATTACTGGAAAAACCATAGCCTTGACTAGACAGAACTTTGTTGGCAAAGTAATGTCTCTGCTTTTTAATATGCTGTCTAGGTTGGTCATAACTTTCCTTCCAAGGAGCAAGCAGTACTAGGTTAAAGATGCCCTTGATACCGCCCCCACTCCCCGCCAGTGGGAGGAGTCTCTTGTTCAAATCTTACCTTTTCCAAAGGCTGGAAAGAAACAGTATACAACTGCAAGGCAGATGGAGCTGTAACGGAAGTACTAAGTAAAATATTGGGTCGGACAGAGAAGACTCTTTCCATGGACATGAATAAACCCACATCAAGAAACAAAATAAAGAAAAATATTCCAGAATGGTTAGGGTGCAGATTCTGGAGTCAGATGCCTGAGTTTGAATCCTGTCCCTGCTGTTTACAAATTGTGAGTTACTCGAGTTCTCTGCCTTAATCTATCTGTTTGAAAGTGAAGCTAACAATGGTAATACTAAATTATAAGAATTAAAGCAGTTGATACTGTAAGTCATTTAAAGACAGTATGTGGCTTGTAGACGGTTCATATAAATGTCATGTTTATTTATAATCTTTAGGGTTTCTGCTGCTGCTGCTGCTGCTAAGTCACTTCAGTCTTTAGGGTTGAGGATTTTTTAATTAAAAACATTTAAAAATTTTTATTAGATTTTCTTCATATATGTTTTTAAGATATAATTTTCAAATGTTAAATTCCATGTACAGTTGTTACAAAATATTTGCTACATACCCCATCTTCTTTTTTATCCATTTATCTGTTGATGGACATCTAGGCTGCTTCTGTGTTTCAGTTCTAGTGAGGTGGCTGAACCTAGAGCCTGTTATACAGAAGGAGAAAAACAAATATAGTATATGATGGCATATGTATGGAATCTCTAAAAATGGTGTTGAAGGAACCTGTTTGCAGGCGATGCAGATGTAGAGAATGGACTTGCAGACACAGTGGGGGAGGGCGAGAGTGGGAGGAAAGGAGAGGTGGCGTCAATGCATGTACGCTATCAGGTGTAAGATGGAGAGGTGGAGAGCAGCTGCTGCATAGCACAGGGCCAGCCTGCCGCTCTGTGATGAGATGGGAGAGCAGGAAGGCAGGGAGGGGAATATATGCACGGTTATAGCTGATGTGTATTGCTGTATGGCAGAAAGTAACACAGCATTGTAAGAATTAAAAAGAAAAACATCTTTACTATACACACTGTGTTTGCAGCCAGCCCTATGCCCAGGAGCTTATGTCTCCCCTCTCCTCGCAGCCCCCACTGGCAAGCCCTCGTTTGTTCTCTGTACCTATGAGTGTTTCTTTTTTGTTTTGTTCACTAGTTTGTGGTAGTTTTAAAATTCCACATGTCACATATAAGTCATATCGTACAGTATTTGTCTGTCTTTGTCTGACTTAATTCACTTAGCATAATACCCTCCAACTCCATCCATGTTGATGCAGTTGGCAACATTTCATTCTTTTTTATAGCTGAGTTATATTCCATTGTGTGTGTGTGTGTGAGTATGACATCTTTATCTATTCATCTGTTGATGGACACTTAGGTTGGGTTTAGAGGTTAAGTGTTCAAAATGTGTTTATTTTTAATTTTTCCCCCCTAAAATATACAACATGATTTCTTGCTTTCTTAAACAAGGATGTAATGTGGACTGTTATTCACTAGTTCATTCAACAGATTTTTACTGAGTGCCTGCTGTATACTCAGCGGTATGCTTGTGGCGCAGTGCACAGTGGGAAAGCAAGGCAATGTGGTTTTTGCAATCCCACTCTAAGCTTTCCTTACCATTTACAAATTAATGTTAAAAATTTCCTGTGGCTTGTATTTCAGATTAAAGAATATCTCTATGACAGTGCCATTCACAATGTCACTATCACTCTATCACAGTGCTTCCCTGAGAAGGGGACTTAGGATAATTTAATAAAAGGGAATTATTACCGTGATAAAAAATTTTTATCATAGATTTGTAGTACTAGGGCCATTCTTTGAGGAAAAGATTATACTTCATGTTAATTCCTTTAAGAGGTTGAACTTTGTTAATCAAGCAAAAATTCACCAGTATTATACATTATCTCTTCATAAGCAGCATCTGAGTGCTTCTGTCAAATATTTCGTTAGGAGAGACCTGTGAGATGATAAAATTTTGCAAATCACAAGAAAACTAAGTCTTAATGAAACGTATCACTGCACCTTAGTGTACAGTTCAGTAAAGAAATGAGTAAACCCTCGAAATGTCTAGAATGAAGACTACTTCCGTGTGGTGTCACTGTTTGTAGTCTCTTAGAAGATAATCTTGCTGGAGAAATTGCTTTCAGATTGTCATAGAATCTTAATGCAAAATGGCATACTGTTTTTTTAAGGGTCTTCAGAGGTTTGCTGCTCTGTAAAACAGTGAAAGTAGTTGGTAAGAAAACTATGTGTAACCATTATAAAATGTATTCTGAGACCTGGCAGTTTTCTGAAAGTTAGACTTGATGTCAAAGTTCATTTGACCAGTCTTCTAAAATCTTAAGAGGAAATACAGACAACAGAAATTTGTGTAAATATAGGAGTACACTTGTAATTTTCAAAAAGGAGTATGTGTAGATTGTCAAAATAAATGATTTGAGATAATGTTAGATTCCTTAGCTCATTGAGAAATCAAGTGCGTGTATCTTCATTCCAATAAAAATATCAATACCCTACATTTCGTATCAGCCTCAGCTATGACAGCAAACTTAGTCACTTCTTAAATTTTAGGAATTGTTTTTTAGGTTTTTTTGTAAGTGACTTGCCTGTGGTCTGCTTTGGATATGGGCCTCTGTCCTGTGCAGAGTTGAAACTGAGGAGGATCATTTTGCCTAGAACAAGAATGTAGAAGTCGCTGCAGACTCCAGAGTCTGAAAGCATTCTTATTTTTTAATATTAAATTTAACATTTGGAAGCATACTGGTAGTTGCATGGGGCTTCCCTGGTGGCTCAGATGGCAATGAATCTGCTTGCAATGTGGGAGCCTGGGTTCAGTCCCTGGGTCAGGAAGATCCCTTGGAGAAGGGAATGGGTACCTGCTCCAGTTTTCTTTCCTGGAGAATTCCATGGACAGAGGAGCCTGGCAGGCTACAGTCCTTGGGTCACAGAGTCAGACACGACTGAATGACTAATGGTTGAATCATTGAAACATTTTATTTGAAGACCTTGACATTAGATTGCACTTAGGAAATGAAATTGATTCCCATCTCTGTTGTTTCTAATAATAATAATAGCAGCACTTTAAAGTTCATGAAGTGATTTCATAACTCTTATTTTGTTTTATTCTTATAGTCCTGTGTAGTGGATGGTACAGGTCTCATTACCCTCTTTTAATTATGAGAACATTGATTTCTGCTTGTAATATTAACTCAACCTGGGTATGAGAATGACTGATATTTTAACACTGGCATTTCTGTTGAGTCTATAGACAAAAATAATTTGTCTCGAAATCATTTTACAAGATCATATGACTTTTTTCTGTCTTTTAAATAATGGCACAAAGAGTGTTCAAGTTGTTCAGATTGTCATTATGATCAGTGATCTTCTAAATATGATAATTATAGATAAATACATTTTGCTATCCAGCTCTTATCAATGGGAATAGGTATACATAAACTGTTTGATATCCCTCCGAGAAAAGGAAAATTTAATTCAAGTTTAAAATTGGTCTTGAATCATTAAAAGTGAAAGTGATAGTCACTCAGTCTTTTCCAACTCTTTGCAAGCCTGTGGACTATACAGTCCATGGACTTCTCTAGGCCAGAATACTGGAGTGGGTAGCCTTTCCTTTCTCCAGGGGATCTTCCCAACCCAGGGATTGAACCCAGGTCTCCTACATTGCAGGCAGATTCTTTACCAGCTGAGCCACAAGGGAAGCCCAAGAATACTGGAGGGAGTAGCCTATCCCTTCTCCAGGGGATCTTCCTGACCCTGGCATCAAACCAGGGTCTGCTGCATTGCAGGTGGATTCTTTACCAACTGAGCTATCAGGGAATGCCAAAATAATCATTAGCACTTTTGCCCACTGGCACTAAATGGTTATCTAAAACTTTAGAACAAAAACATTAAAGGCAGTAAAACATTCTACCATCTGTGTACTTGCCCTTCCATTGCCAAAGACAGAATTTCTGGAACTCAGAGAGGCATTCAAAACCAAAACCAAAACTCAAAACCTTCTTTTTAACATATGTGACACCAAGCAAGGTGCTCGTTAGACTTTAATCTGCCCCTTCCCTTCCTCTCTCCAAGCTGCCCTGTCCCATTCAAGCTATCAGTTTGCTGACAGTCACCACGGATGCTGGTAACATGTGACGCACATCACTGCTGTGATGGGGAAACGAGCAGAAAGAATGAGAACTACTGTTTGGTCATCTTCATAGCTGGGAATTGTTGAGAGACACAAGTGTATGATTCATTTTATTCATAAAAATATCATGCTTGGTATATTTAGAGTGATGAAAGACCAAAAAAGACTAGAGAAATACTGAAAGTGAAATTTCTTCATTTTTGTATAATATTATTTCTTGAAGGAGCCACAAATCTCCCCCAATTAGTTGGATGGCTCTTGTCTCTCTGTACACTGAGCCAGCCAGAGCCAGCTTTTGATCGCTATTTCTTTTATGGCTTCTCTAAACCTGAAGACTTTTTTAAAAAATTGTGACCCATTTAGCATTAATTAAAGAAAAATGGTTTTTAAAGTTATTAAAACTTCTCTTGGTCACATCAGTTTTGGGTGAGCTGTGTGTATTTTTCCCATTTACCCACTCCCAGTGGAATCACAGCATATATTAGCTAGTGATTAAAAGATTCTTGATCTTGCTGCAGTTAAATCTGACATTACACCTCCTAGATTTATTTCATTAAGGACAGATTTTTGGCTTGTGGATAATAAGTCAGAGAAATGTTGGTGTATTAGTTATCTTACTGCCATGTAACAAATTACCACAAAGTAAGCTTGTAAAAGCCTCTTGATGAAAATGAAAGTGGAGAGTGAAAAAGTTGGCTTTAAGCTCAACATTCAGAAAACGAAGATCATGGCATCCGGTCCCATCACTTCATGGGAAATAGATGGGAAAACAGTGGAAACAGTGTCAGACTTTATTTTGGGGGGCTCCAAAATCACTGCAGATGGTGGCTGCAGCCATGAAATTAAAAGATGCTTACTCCTTGGAAGGAAAGTTATGACCAACCTAGATAGCATATTGAAAGGCAGAGACATTACTTTGCCAACAGAGGTCTGTCTAGTCAAGGCTATGGTTTTTCCTGTGGTCATGTATGGATGCGAGAGTTGAACTGTGAAGAAAGCTGAGCACCGAAGAATTGATGCTTTTGAACTGTGGTGTTGGAGAAGACTCTTGAGAGTCCCTTGGACTGCAAGGAGATCCAACCAGTCCATCCTGAAGGAGATCAGCTCTGGGATTTCTTTGGAAGGAATGATGCTAAAGCTGAAAGTCCAGTACTTTGGCCACCTCATGCGAAGAGTTGACTCATTGGAAAAGACTCTGATGCTGGGAGGGATTGGGGGCAGGAGGAGAAGGGGACGACAGAGGATGAGATGGCTGGATGGCATCACTGACTTGATGGACGTGAGTCTCAGTGATCTCCGGGAGTTGGTGTTGGACAGGGAGGCCTGGCGTGCTGCGATTCATGGGGTCACAAAGAGTCAGACATGACTGAGCAACTGAACTGAACTGAGATGAACTGAAGCTTGTTAAGACTACCCAAGTTTATTATCTCACTTTTTCTGTGGATTTGAAATCTGGGCATGGCTTAGCTAGGTGCCTCTGCTTCCAGGTCTCTCACAAGGCTGCAGTCTGGGTGTCATCTGAAGGTTCTACTGGAAAAGGACCTACCCAAGTTCACATGGTTCTTGACAGAATTCAGTTCCTAGCTGTCTGTAGGACAGAGGGCCTCTCTTGCAAGCTAGCTGCAGGCCAGAAGCCACTCTCAGCTTCTTCTTTTGTGGACCTCTCCCGTGTGGCTACTTGATTCACCAAGAAAGCAATGAAGAGAGTCTGTAGCAAGCTAAAAGTTATAGTCCTATGTAAACTGAATATTATAAATGATATCCCACTGTCTACGCCATGTCCCATTTTTTAAGAAACAAGTAACAGGTTTCACCGATGCTCAAGGGCAGGAAATTCCCCAAGAGCATGAATACCAGGAGTCAGGGGATTGTGAGAACTACCTTACAGCCTGCCAACTTGATTTAAAAGTACTGTCCAGTTATTTTATGGTAGTTATGCTGTTTGATATGATTTTCCGTAAAGAGTTAACAATGAGCTGTGCATATAAACCCTATGCAGTGTAAGGATGTATAAAGGGTATTGGTGATGATGTTGGTGATGATGGTAAATGGTGATAATAAATAAGCATTATTGATTGGTGTTGTGTCAGATAGGAGCCCTCTGCTTGTGTATCTTTCTTGATCCTTATATAAGCTTTCTTTGTCCAGAAACCAAAATAGAAGTTTGAGAAGTTAAGTAAGCAGTAAGTCTGTAGGTTGTTCTCAAGTGACTTACTGAGAATAGACAATTCATGCCACTAGTTATAAAATTTTCACTTCTCTATACAGAATAGGGGCCCAGAAAAAGGTGCCACACTTTTTGCTGGGGAGACTTAGATGGTACAATGTAAAGAAGTATTTTGAAAGAATGAGTAGGATTTTATGAGGTTTCTGAGAAAGTGTAAGTTCTGAGACAAGTTGACTTACACACGGTTTAAGTTAAGAATGGTAATGTCAGGTTGGTTTATTTCTTTCCCTCTGTTCTTCTCTGGTTATAACAAAGATTGGATACAACATACTAGTTACAGCTCAGTTGTAGCTCAAGCAGGTAGAATTTTATTAAACAAATAGCACCCAATACACCCTGGAGACGTGATGGTGGGCCAGCCCCAAAGGGGTGGCTATGATCCTGCTTGGCTTCACGGTTTTTACATTCTCCAGCTCTCTGATTGGTTCAGCCTTATGCAAAATAGGGCTTGTACCCACCACCAATTAGGGAAGGGAATGCAAACGGTCGCACTCTTAAGGCTAATCAGTGAAGAGGGTTGTCTCGGGGCGGAGGGGGGGGCCTGTTTTCCTGCCAGAAGGTCTCACTCCCGCCCTCCGCTTTCTTTTTGTCTGCCGGCTCTCCGCTGTGGTGTTTCTAGTTGCCGCTTTCTGGAGTCGCCATCTTGGAGTCCTTTTTCTCCCCCAGACTACCCACCATTAGTATTTACAGCCCCTCTCCAAGTACCATGACAAAGGACAAAGCTTTTACTGTTTAGCCGCAGGTAGAGATGCTGGTGGACACGTGGGCAGCAAAGCCACACAGCAGATTAAATGTCAGTCAGGTGGTGGCACGGCAGCAGATGGCAACTGTTTGGTTATATTTTTTTTATGATTTATTTATCCTCCTCCGCTTTCCAGAATGGCCCTGAAACAGCTGCTAATCTGATGGTCCACTTGCTTTATTCTTCTTTAGCCTGAGGCTGTTCTAGGCAGACTTGTTTCTGCCCGTTTCCCCATCTCCAGTTTCCATCTCTGGGCTTCATCTCCAGTCATGTGTGTCTGCAAAGGCACTCTTGCCAGTGCCTGGAGGCCCCAGAAGCTGCAGCACAAGAGGGTTTAGCACTCATTTCTCTGGCCTTCTATCAGCTATAACCTACTGCCAGTCGGCCAGGACCTGGGCCAGGCCCAACCCTTGCGCAGAAGAGCCCCTGGGGCTGTGAGAGGGCACTGAGCCAGGTGGCTGCAAACTGCAGTTTGCCACTCAGAGCCCCTTGACAGATCCGGAGAGGTCAAAGCTGAGAGAGTAAGTCCTGGTTGGGTTACCAATCCCCTAGGTCAGAACAGTGACAGCCAAACCCACAGCAAAGACTGTGGGTGAAAAATTAGGAACCTGCTGGAACCCCTCCTTTGGAGAGAGATGGCAGCCCTGCTCGTTCAGCAGTGAAATTTAGTAAAAAAAAAAACATGGTAGCAGGGGTGATGAGTCCATGCACTGGTTCTAACATTTTTACTAAATAGTTGCTTGATGCTGGACTTGTCACTTAAACAGTTTTACTTTCTGAAAATTAAAAAAAAAAAGTAAGACTTCATTTAACGTTCTTTAAGCTTTAAATTAAAGCAGAGACATTACTTTGCCAGCAAAGGTCCGGCTAGTCAAGGCTATGGTTTTTCCCGTGGTCATGTATGGATGTGAGAGTTGGACTGTGAAGAAGGCTGAGCACTGAAGAATTGATGCTTTTGAACTGTGGTGTTGGAGAAGACTCTTGAGAGTCCCTTGGACTGCAAGGAGATCCAACCAGTCCATTCTGAAGGAGATCAGCCCTGGGATTTCTTCAGAAGGAATGATGCTAAAGCTGAAACTCCAGTACTTTGGCCACCTCATGCGAAGAGTTGACTCATTGGAAAAGACTCTGATGCTGGGAGGGAGTGGGGGCAGGAGGAGAAGGGGAAGGCAGAGGATGAGATGGCTGGATGACATCACTGACTCGATGGATGTGAGTCTGAGTAAACTCCGGGAGTTGGTGATGGACAGGGAGACCTGGCGTGCTGCGACTCATGGGGTCGCAAAGAGTCGGACATGACTGAGCGACTGAACTGAAACTGAACTGAACTGAAGCTTTAAATTCCAGGTTTCAATATTTTTAAATGTCCCTTAAAAAACTATTCTTCTAAATAAGTTTGTTCTCTATTGTATACACACAGTTTGTGGTCATTTTCTTGTAGATAACTTAAACTGCTTTCCCCATGAAAATGCAAACCCAAAAGATACAGAATTATTTGACTACTGGCCTTATCTAGAGCAGAGTTTTTATTACCTTTCTTGGTATGATAATTCTAATGTCTGTAACTAGGAAACAAGGAAGAAGAATGAAGAACTTTTAATGCTTGTGTGAAGTGTCATTTTTAAAAGTAAATTCAAGGGATATCTTTACGTTACACCCAAAGAGAATGCACAGTTCTTTTCCTCCTTCCCTCTTTATTATTCTCAACACTGAGAATAAGATGACAGGACCAAAGGAAACACATTTAAAATCATAAGCTTGTGAACCTAGTCCCAGTAGTTATTTTAAAATTTTCTAAATACTTTTAATTTATTGGTAACATGCATATATATCTTCACATTTTGTTGTTGTCCAGTCACTAACTCGTGTCCGACTCTTTGTGAGCCCTTGGAGTGTAGCCTGCCAGGCTCCTCTGTCCATGGGATTGTCAAAGAAGACTGGAGTGGATTGCCATTTCCTTCTTGAGGGAATCTTCCCTGCCCAGGGATCGAACCCAGGTCTCCTACATTGGCAGGTGGATTCTTTACCACTAAGCTACCAGGGGAGCCAATTATCTTCACAAAATAACAGTTATATATCATTGATAGCATGGATTCTGTTTTTATCACTAACATAGAGAAAATCTTTATATATGATTTTTCTATATTAACTTTAAGTCATGCATGTTTTTTGTTTTAAAATAGACATTATAGCCTACTGTAAAGAAGAAAAGAAACATTATATAATTTTCTTTTTTTTATAACATAGGCTCTGTTAACATACCTCACAGTTATTTTGTATACTTAACATAATGACATATTTTTCTTTAAAAAGGTAAATTGCTTAATTTTTTAATGGTGCGTACATTGCTTTTGAAGGCTATATAATTTTATTACTTTTCTCACCAATCACCAGTTTATTAGTTGTCCAAAATGATGTTTCTGGTAAGGTGGATATTTATGTGATGTACCAGAAATGCAGTAGACAAGTGGACAAATGTTTTTCCATAAAATGGTCACAAACTTTATATTGAAATACAGTAACATTGTATTACAATACAAATAAACCTTTTGCTACCTTGTACATTCATATACATGAATATACTATTCAGATTTTTAACAAAAACTTTTGTGCAAAAAGCTTGACCTCTTTTAATGCTGTTTCTTTCTTTTTTCTTTGAACTGACTGCAGTTATTAGATTGTTTCTTTTCTCATTAAGAATTTTTATTGAAACATAATTGATTTACAATATTATATCAGTTTCAGATTTTCTACATAGTGATTTGATATTTTTATACATTATAAAATAATCACAAGTCTAGTTACCAGTCAGTTGCTTAGTTCAGTCATTCAGTCATGTCCAACTCTTTGTGACCCCATGGACTGCAGCACGCCAGGCCTCCCTGTCCATCACCAACTCCTGTTTACCCAAACTCATATCTGTTGAGTCACTGATGCCATCCAACCATCTCATCCTGTCGTCCCCTTCTCCTCCTGCCCTCAATCTTTCCTAGCATCAGAGTCTTTTCCAATGAGACAGCTCTTCGCATGAGGTGGCCAAAGTATTGGAGTTTCAGCTTCAGCATCAGTCCTTCCAATGAACACCCAGGACTGATCTCTTTCAAGATGGACTGGTTGGATCTCCTTGCAGTCCAAGGGATTCTCAAGGGTCTTCTCCAACACCACAGTTCAAAACCATCAATTCTTTGGCGCTCAGCTTTCTTCATAGTCCAACTCTCACATCCATACATGAGCAATGGAAAAAACACAGCCTTGACTAGACAGACCTTTGTTGGCAAAGTAATGTCTCTGCTTTTTAATATGCTGTCTAGGTTGGTCGTAACTTTCCTTCAAAGGTGTAAACGTCTTTTAGTTACGTGGTTGCAATCACCATCTGCAGTGATTTTGGAGCCCAGAAAAATAAAGTCAACCACTGTTTCCACATCTATTTGCCATGAAGTGATGGGACCAGATGCCATGATCTTAGTTTTCTGAATGTTGAGCTCTAGGCCAACTTTTTCACTCTCCTCTTTCACTTTCATCAAGAGGCTCTTTAGTTCTTCACTTTCTGCCATAAGGATGATGTCATCTGCATATCTGAG
>NW_011494706.1:8637478-8654300 GCF_000754665.1 Bison bison bison | reverse complement strand
CAGTCAAAGGTTTGCATGGTCAATAAAGCAGAAGTAGATGTTTGTCTGGAACTCTTTTCCTTTTTCGATGATTTAGCGGATGTTGGCTATTTGATCTCTGGTTCCTCTGCCTTTTCTAAAACCAGCTTGAACATCTGGAAGTTCACGGTTCATGTATTGCTGAAGCCTGGCTTGGAGAATTTTGAGCATTACTTTACTAGCGTGTGAGATGAGTGCAATTGTGCAGTAGTTTGAGCATTCTTTGGCATTGCCTTTCTTTGGGATTGGAATGAAAACTGACCTTTTCCAGTCCTGTGGCCACTGCTGAGTTTTCCAAATTTGCTGGCATAGTGAGTGCAGCACTTTGACAGCATCATCTTTTAAGATTTGAAATAGCTCAACTGGAATACCATCACCTTCACTAGCTTTGTTTGTAGTGATGCTTCCTAAGGCCCACTTGACTTCACTTTCCAGGATGTCTGGCTCTAGGTGAGTGATCACACCATCATGATTCTCTTAGTCGTGAAGATATTTTTTGTACTACTCTTCTGTGTATTCTTGACATCTCTTCTTAATATCTTCTGCTTCTGTTAGGTTCATACCATTTCTGTCCTTTATTGAGCCCATCTTTGCATGAAATGTTCCCTTGGTATCTCTAATTTTCTTGAAGAGATCTCTAGTCTTTCCCATTCTGTTGTTTTCCTCTATTTCTTTCTACTAATCACTGACTAAGACTTTTTTTTATCTCTCCTTGCTCTCTTTGGAACTCTGCATTCAAATGGGTTTATCTTTCCTTTTCTCCTTTGCTTTTCACTTCTCTTCTTTTCACAGCTATTTATAAGGCCTCCTCAGAGAGCCATTTTGCTTTTTTGCATTTTTTTTCTTTGAGATGGTCTTGATCCATGTCTCCTATCCAATGTCACAAACCTCCATCCATAATTCATCAGGCACTCTATCAGATCTAGTCCCTTAAATCTACTTCTCACTTCTACTGTATAATCATAAGGGATTTGATTTAGTTCATACCTGAATGGTCTAGTGGTTTTCCTCCATTTCTTCAATTTAAGTCTGAATTTGGCAATAAGGAGTTCATGAACTGAGCCATAGTCAGCTCCCGGTCTTGTTTTTGCTGACTGTATAGAGCTTCTCCATCTTTGGCTGCAGAGAATATAATCAATCTGACTTCAGTATTGACCAACTGGTGAACGTCCATGTGTAGAGTCTTTTCTTGTGTTGTTGGAAGAGGGTGTTTGCTATGACCAGTGCGTTCTCTTGGCAGAACTCTATTAGACTTTGCCCTGCTTCATTCTGTACTCCAAGGCCAAATTTGCCTGTTACTCCAGGTGTTTCTTGACTTCCTACCTTTGCATTCCAGTCCCCTATAATGAAAAGGACATCTTTTTTGGGTGTTAGTTCTGTAAGGTCTTGTAGGTCTTCATAAAACTGTTCAACTTCAGCTTCTTCAGTGTTACTGGTTGGGCATAGACTTGGATTACTGTGATATTCAATGGTTTGCCTTGGAAACGAACAGAGATCATTCTGTCTTTTTTGAGATTGCATCCAAGCGTGTCGGACGTTTTTGTTGACTTCGTGGCTACTCCATTTCTTCTAAGGAATTCCTGCCCACGGTGGATATTGTGGTGCATATATCTTTTTGAATTAGTGATTTTTCTTTAGCTAAAAACCTAGATGTGGAATTGCTGGACTGTATGATAGTTTTATTTTTGGAGAACCTTCCATATTGCTTTTCATAGTGAAGGCAATAGTTTACATTCCTACGAACCATATACAAGGGTTGTCTTTTCTCTGCATCTTGGTCAACACGTGTTATTTCTTTTTATTTATTTTTTTGGGAGAAGTGAGGGTGGGATGATTAGAGAGAATAGCATTGAAACTTTTGTATTACCGTATGTAAAATAGATGACCAGTGCAAGTTCAATGCCTGAAGCAGTACACCCAAAGCTGGTGCTCTGGGACAACCCAGAGGCATAGGGTGGGGAGGCAGGTGGGAGGGGGTTTCAGGACGTGGGGCTCACACATGTCTTCCTGTGGCCTTTCCTGTTGATATGTGGCAAAAAACTATCACGATACTGTAAGTATCCTCCAGTTAAAATAGATTATTTAAAAAGAAGAGGAAAAGACTATTGCTAATAATAGGGAAATATATGAAGGGAAAACATCTCACTGTTAAAGGCAAGTATATTCAGTAAAGGCAGTAAATATACCGGTTTAAAAGCTTGTATGACGAGTGGACAAAAATAATAAAATTAGCTATAGTTACAATGAGTAGTTACGTATTTTCAAATATGTAAAATATGTCAAAAACAGAAAACATGGAGGTGAGGAGTAAAAATGTGCTGTTAGACTGTATTCAAACTCAAGTGACTATCAGTTTAAAACAAACTGATACATATATATATATGCACACACACACACATATTTATATATGTTGTTGTTGTTTTTCATTTGCTCAGTCGTATCTGACTTTTTATGACCCCATGGACTGCAGCACACCAGGCTTCCCTGTCCTTCAGCATCTCCTAGAGCTTGCTCAAACTCATGTCCTTTGAGTCAGCAATGTCATCCAACCATCTCGTCTTCATCGCCCCCTTCTCCTCCTCCCCTCAATCTTTCCCAGCATCAGGGTCTTTTCCAGTGAGTTGGCTCGTCACAAAAGGTGGCCAAAGGATTGGAGCTTCAGCTTCAGCATCAGTCCTTCCAATGAATATTCAGGGCTGATTTTCTTTAGGATTGACTGGTTTGATCTCTTTATATATGATGAAGTATGTGAACCTCATGGTAACCAAAAACCTGCAAAAGATTCTTTTAATGTAGATTTGTTCAGTCTTGTTAAGTGGTCATTGTTTTAACTTAATTTTGAATGTGTGTTGTTGTTCGGTTGCTAAATCTTGTTAAATTCTTTGTGACCCCATAGACTGTAGCACAGCAGACTCCTCTCTCCTCCACTATGTCCCAGTGTTTGCTGAAATTCATGCTTTCTAACCATATCGTCCTCTATCATCCCCTTCTCCTTTTGCCTTCAGTCTTTCTCAACATCAGGATCTTTTCCAATGAGTCAGCTGTTGGCATCAGGTGGCCAAAGTATTGGAGATTCAGCTTCAGCATCAGTCCTTCACTTGAATATTCTGGGTTGATTTTTTTTAGGATTGACTGGTTTGATCTCTTTGCAGTCCAAGGGACTCTCCAGAGTCTTCTCCAGCATCACTTTGGTGCCCAGTCTTCTTTATGGCCTAGCTCTCACGTCTATACATGACTGCTGGAAAAACCATAGCTTTGACTATTTGGACATATGTTGGCAAAATGATGTCTCTGCTTTTTAATATGTTGTCTAGGTTTATCATAGCTGTCTGGTTTGTGTATCTCAGGCTAAATAATTCTTTAAAATCCTTCCGTTCTGAGACTTTAGCTTGGGTGCCGTCAAGAAGGGAAGAGTCTTCATCACAAAATAATTACTGCTCTGTGATCTACTTCTTGGTACGTGGATGAATAATCATGTTGTATCTGACATCCAAATTAAAGTGTTTTTAATAATTCAAGGTGTAGGGCATTGTAAAAAATGGTTAAGAATAATTTTTCATAGTTCTACATTGTTTTGTATTTAATAATTCATATAATAAATTATAGAAACATTTCTACCAGAAATCACAAAATCAGATTATTAGCTTATTTTCTTTATTATGATCTTGTAATACCTTTTAGTTTAAAATTTTTTCCATCTATAACAGTCAGTTTACTTCAAATGTTATCCTTGAGTATTTTTGTTTGTTGCATTATATTTTACATAAAATGAAATTTGCCATTTACAATTTGACGAGTTTGATAAAGGTATATAATGATAATACTACCTCCATAACCAGGTTATAAGAACACTTTCATCACCTGAAAAAATATTATAACAGTCAAGTAAATACTGCTTTTCTTACTATTATTTTTTAACTTTTTTTCAGACCTTAGTCAATCTTAGAGACCCTGAATAATAAAAAGTACTTGGACAAGAAAATTACTGTCTTATGAAAAATTCTAAACTGGGGTTAGCCAAGTTTTTCTATAAAGAGACAGATAATAAATATTTTTGGCCGTGAAGTCTCTATCACAACTATACAATTCTATTGCTTTAGTGAAAAAGCAGCTACAGACAGTATTTCAACAAATGGATGTGGTTGGATTTCGTCCCTGAGATGTAATTTTTCAACCGCTGCTCTAGACCGTTGAAACTCAGTATTTCTTATTAATATAACCAATGAGCTGGTAATAAAACATTTAGTTCAGTGAGCTTTTCAAAGCAATACATTAGTTAATAAAATAATTTGTAGCATTTTAATTTACCATACTTGTCTTTTAGAAGTTATTAGTTCTGAAAATGTCCAATATATGAGATACCCAACAACCCACAAAGTACAATTAGAATAAATTAACTTTATTCAATTTTTTTGTAGTAACAAAGAGATAATGAAAAAAGAGTTGTTTGAAATTAGTATTAGTACCAAAAGCTAAAACCTGGATTGTACATTGTAAATCATAGTACCAACCTACAAAATCTTTACAAATGCTTAACATCTGTCATACTGTATTTTCTCGTAGTATGGCTGCTCTGAATGGCATAGTGCCTTGTTTTTGAGTGAATAATCTGCCTTTATTTTGTGAGTGTTCTGCAACCATTTGAAGAGTCTTACCAAGTCCTCAGGGTTCAAGAGCTTGATGCAGGAGAACAGTGGTGCCATTTGGGATGACTGAGCATCCTTAGAGACTAGGCTGTGACGGAACGCTTTTCCAGGTTGGAGTTTTAGCCTCTGAACGTAAGACGTTTGTCAGAGTATCTTTTCTTTGCTCAAAGTCCAAGTTTATAATGTTATGTTGTCTTCACCAAGCAGCTTTTAACTTAAAGCCTAGTAATATTATATATATATATAAAAAATCAGCCGTAATTTACTAATTCGCACATCATTGAGGAAGAATAGGTTATCATAGGAGCTGTTGTTGCTGTTTAGTCCCTAAGTCACGTCCGAGTCTTTGCATCCCCATGGACTGCAGCACACCAGGCTTCCCTGTCCTTCACTATCTCCCAGAATTTGTTCAGATTCATGTCCATTGAGTTGCTGATGCCATCCAACCATCACATCCTCTGTTGCCGCCGTTTCATCCTGCCTTCCTGTCTTTTCCAGCATCAGGGTCTTTTCCAATGACTTGGCTCTTTGCATCAGGTGGCCAAAATATTGGATCTTCAGCTTTGGCATCAGTCCTTCCAATGAATGAATATTCAGGCTTGATTTCCTTTAGGATTGACTGGTTGGATCTCCTTGCAGTCCAAGGGACTCTCAGGAGTCTCTTGCAGCATCTTAGGTGCTAGGTAATCAGTGATTTGTAATAGGAAATAGTCATTTGTGACTTTGTGATAAGAACATTTCAAAAACTGGACATTAACATAGAAAAAGTGTTTTGGGGAAAAAAATGTTATATAAGACATCTTACCTTTCTACTTAAAAGTAAGTAATGTGTAAATTACCATTTTTTAAGGCAAAAAAAAAAAACCAAGTTCATAGAAAATGATTTAGTATAAAGGATATCTTTTTTAGAAAGCATGGATGATTTGTTTTGAAGATAAATTCCCTCAAAATATATGTTTAGAAATATATACTGCATCTGTTCATAAAATTTGATGTTGTTGTTGTTCAGTTGCTCTGTTGCATCCTACTCTGTGCAACCCCATGGACTGCAGCACACCACAAGACCCTGTCCTTCACTGACTCCCGGAGTTTACTGAAACTCAACGTCCATTGAGTGGACGCTGCCATCCACCCTGAGTTGGCTCTTTGCATCAGGTGGCCAAAGTATTTGCTGTAGGGTCATCTTTAATGGCGTGTATTGGCTTAGAGTCATTCAGTGCCCATGAGATACTGTCTCATACTTTTCGATTTTATTTTTTTTCTTTTCGATTTTAATATACAAGCATGATTTCAAAGATTAATCAATCTACACAAGTACTAAATTGTACCTGACTTCCAGATATGTATTTCAAGTATTTTTTCCCTTCTGTGCTCCTTTAATGAAGGGTTTAATGAAGGAACGAGTAGGATCAAGAAGAGAGTAGATAGCAAAACCGAGAGGACTTCATGACTCTGGAACTCAAATTGGTTGGAAGAAAGTTTCTAAATTTAAAATGCCTTAAGTTACATTGTAAGCTTTCAAATAAAGCTTCCCTGGTGAAGATAAATGCCTTGAAGAAGGAGTTATTTGGACTGACAAGATGAGGATATTTAAAGTATATTTAACAGATTCTAAAAAGGACATGTGCTTCAGATGGTAGGTTTCTGTCTTTAAGTCTTAAAGGATAAGACAGTTGTCTAGTATAGCACAAGCTGAGTTTACATTTCATTACTGACAGCTCTTTTAAAACCACAGCAGTCTTTTGTGAACACTTCTGGTCCTCTCAAACTTAGCATGTGTGATTTGTGCTGACAAGTGAGGATAAATAGATTGTCGGGCTACTGATTCTGAGTTCAGACTTTTCAAAATCTACCTGATACTCTTAAAGCCATGAGTCCTGGGTTATTTATTTAGAGAGTGCCATGCCTTCGGGTGTGTTAACTGGATGTAGAAGTGAAACCTTCATTGCATGAGTCGTAAGAATTTAAAAATCCTAGCCGCTCGGGCAGTCTTGACACTTTCATCTTAGGGAAATATATTCTAAGTACTATACTTTGAAGCACGTTTCCCTTTAAGGAAGATTTTTTTTTTTTTTAAACTTCAAAATTGCCTGATGATTCACATTACTCATGCAAGCCTATCATCGGTCTTAGTAGCTAAACTGGCTATTATGCAGACAGACGAGAGCTTTAGAAGGCAGCTTGGTTGTAGTGGTGAGAATATCTAAATAATAGTTTATTTCTGCCTGTTCCACCCAGTCATTAACTCACCACCACCAGCCATCAGTTTTCTTGCGGCACGAGAAAAGCCTATCATTTACAACCCATGACTATTTTAGGACCAGCGCTATAAAGTATAAGGAATAGGCTGAAATTTTAGGGTGGGGTTGAAAAAGGGGGCACTAAGACTGCACAGGGCTGAGTGAGGATATATTCGATCCCTTTTATTTCTCTTTTAAAAACCAGTATTTTTGTTCAGTCAGAACATGTGCACAACAGTAATGGATACTTCCAAGAGGAAAAAAGGGGCATTTAGTGAAAACAGTGTCCTTCTCTCTCCTGTCGCCATGGTTCCGCACAGGCAGGTCGCTTCTACCTGTCTCTTATGTCTCTTTTCAGAGACATCATATACATGTATAAGCACCTCTCTTTTTATTCAAATAGTAAATATCATGCTCACTGTTCTTTTTTTAAAGAAAACTTTTTATTTTGTGTTGGGGTATACTCAGTTAACAAACAATGTTGTAACGGTTTCAGGTGACCAGGGCAGAGGGGTTCAGCCTTACATGTATCCATTCTCCCCCAAGCCCCAGTCCCATCCAGGCTGCCAAAGCCCTGAGCAGAGTTTCCTGTGCTATACCGAAGATCCTTGTTGGTTATGCATTTTAAACATAGCATTGTGTACGTGTCTATCCCAAACTCCCTAACTATTCCGTCCCCCTTCTTTCCCCCCTCCCCGCCCTCAGCAACCATAAGCTCCTTTTAGAAGTCTGTGAGTCTGTTTCGTAAGTTCATTGGTATCGTTTCTTTTTAGATTCCACATATAAGGGATGTCGTATGATATTTATGCTTTTCCATCTTGCTCACTGTTCTTTATTTTGCCTTTTCTCTTAGGAGTATGTCATTGCTGGTTCCATATTAGTACATGTAGATTTAATGGCCTCATTGGCTGCATTTTTGTACCATAATTTATTTAGCTAGTTTTCTCCTAGAATTTGAGGTTATTTTTAGTCTTTTAGTATAAAAAGCACCACAGCAGATATCCACGCACATAAGTCTTTGTGTGTATAAACATGGGAGAAAGATGCCGTTGATCACTTTCTGAAACTTACTTCAGAACACACTCAGTGACTTCCAAGTTCAGTTCAACCAGCCACCTCTGGGAGCATGTTACTCATTCTGGGCCCCGTCTAGGCTGATCCTGGGGACTGTGCGGCGTCAGGCATGGTCTCCGCCCTCCACAGGGCAGTGTCACTCCTCAGTGATCGCAGTGCTTCACGATCTAGTGCTGAGTGACCAGTGAGAGGGGCGGCAGACTACGGTGGAGACCCACAGCCGGGGGGAGTGACTTCTGATGTGGGGGTCAGGGAATAATGGAGGGTGGGTTGAATTAGACGTCCATGTTGGAAGTGGCATGGACGTGTGAGAAGGCGTATGGGGAGGGTCCAGGAAGGTGGGTGCACGGCCCTCCACACGGGGCCTCCTCACCAGTCCTGCCTTGTGCCAGGCCCTCTGCCACTTAAGAACGCTGGCACTTATTTTCCCTTCTGTCTGGAATAATACTTCCCTGAGATTTCCTATTTGGCTGCACCATGCAGCATGTAGGACCTTGGTTCCCGGACCAGGGATCAAACCCACGCCCCTTACAGTGGAAGCGTGGAGTCTTAACCACTGGGCCACCAGGGGAGCCCTTCCCTGAGATCTCTTGATGGCTTGTGTATGAAGTATTAAGATGCAGCTTAATTTCACTGCTTGCCCCAGAACAGTGGGTAGGGACTTGCTTTACTTTTATACAACAGAAGTTGCCATTTATACAACATAAATTGCCATCGTTGGATTTCTTAGACTAGAGGAACAGTTAGCCTCAAAGGTAAATTCAGGTCTCTTCCTGTCAGTAAAACTAAACATCTGGAAGCTTTGAAATGAGTGTTTGTACTTCTGCTCATCAAGGGTTTTTTTGTTTCGTTTTTTTAAAATTCTCAGGTCTGCACATACCCCTTTCCATGCTTAAGTTAACTTTTTGAGCGGCAGTTAAGGTGCCATGCAGAATCAGAGTCACTTGCTGGTGATACAGTTGGGATCTAGGCTGGTTTCACACACAGGAGCCGTGCAGTTCATAGGCAGGGGTTCTAGTAAGTAGAGGCAGATCGATCCTCTGTCTGAACGTGCTTTAGTCTAGTGTTATTATTTCTTTTGGCCATGCTGGATCTTCCTTACTGTGCACAGGCTTTCTCTAGTTGCAGCAGGCGGGGCTCCTCTTCAGCTGCAGTGAGCAGGCTTCTCATTGTGGTGGCTTCTCTTGTTGCCGAGCACAGATCCCAGGGTGTGAGGGCTCCAGTAGTTGCAGCTCCCAGGCTTAGCTGCCCCACGGATTGTGGGATCTTCTCAGACCAGGGATCAAACCTGTGTCTCCTGTGTTGACAGACAGATTCTTTGCCACTGAACCACCAGGGAAGCCCTTGAGTATGCTTTAGGTAGTCTTGTCTAAGTCCTGTGTTTTACAGGAGAGTCTGTTAATGTTGGGATGAAGAAGGGGGAAGTGGTAATAAGAAATGGGCAATCATAGGGAATTAACATTGCTCATAGGGAGCTTATAATATATAATAGATAAACATGAATAAAACAGTTTTATACACTTACTGTCAAGTGAGTTGACTAGAGAGTGAGATATGATTTTAAAATTTGGAGGAGAGATTGACTAGTTCTTGAGGTTTCATTGATCTAAATTTTAAAGATCATATTAAAGTTTGCGACATCATGGAGTTTGTTAGGAAAATAAGTATCACTTACATTGCTAACCAGTAGCTTGAATATTAATAGCGTTATGGTATGATACCCCTTGTTATATCTTTATTTTAACATGTTTATGAACATCATAAGTGAATTAAAGCATCTTATAAATATTTTGAGTTTGTGTGTGTGTGTGTGTTAGTTGCTCAGTCATGTCCGACTCTCTGCGACCCCATAAACTGTAGCCTGCCAGGCTCCTCTGTCCATGGGATTCTTCAGGCAAGAATACTGGAAGCAGGTTGCCATTCCCTGTTCCAGGGGATCTTCCCAACCCAGGGATCCAACCCCCTTTTCCTGCAGTGGCAGGTGGACTTTTTACCACTGTGCCACTTAGGAATGTATCTTGTTATTATAGACCAAGTGCACTATTCATCACTTTCCATGCATTTCTCATTTAATTCATAGAAATACCCTATGAGTCAGGGATGGTCATTGTATCCGGGATCCTACAGGGAAACAAAGGGCGACTCTCATGGGTGATTGAGGAGGGGTGGATGAAGGAACTCTGTGTGAAACTGTGCGCAGGGCTAAAGAGGTGTGCCCTCACTCAGCCCTGCAGGATTAAGGGAGAAATACATTTAGAACCGACTGAGCAAGAGTGTATCCTTCCAAGAGAGGACTTAGCCACGGCCATTTCCTGTCCAGCTGGGAAGGAGCCAAGGGAAAAAAAAATACACCAACCTCACTTTTTTTTCCTTCTCTGCGATTTTTGATCCCTTTGCCTCCCCCTGGCCAAACCCAGCTTGAGGCCAGGGGACCTAAGACTCTGTAATTACAGGCCCATTAAGGTCACCCTCTGAGGAGCAGAGAACAGGAAGGAGGAAGAGTCAAGAATGCGTCAGGAGAGGCAGACAGAGAATATCCAGCAGGGTTACCACGTGCATCTCATATGTGAAGCAGCTACAAGCCAGCTCAGTTAATCACTGACCCCGAATCACACAGCTTGTGAATGGTGGTCCCAGCTGAGCTCACAGGGGAAGCTTTCACACATTACAGGGAACCGTCTCGTCCTCAGATTATGGCAAAGGACTCGGAAGGGCCAACCTGGCAGCTGGGAAACCAGTGGGGAGCTCTTTCCAAGATTCAAGACCCAGAGGGATAAGTTTGAGGGCCTGAAATGCTAGTGCTATAAAGACAGAAAGAGGGGACAGGATTTGAAACAGTGGAGGCAGATTGGATAGAACTGTAGGCCTCCACTTCCTTCTAATGAGAAATGATAATATAGGGACTTCCCTGGTGGTCCAGTGGCTAAGACTCCGCCTCACCCCCCAAATGCAAGGGGCCTGGGTTCAATCCCTTGTCCAGGAACTAGATCCCACGAGCCACAGCTGAAGATCCCGTGTGCTGCAGCTAAGATCCGGTGGAGTCAAATAAATAAATACTTTAAAAAAAAAAGAAGTAATGTAGGGAACAGCTGTCTTAGATTCTTTCCAGCATGAAAGCTGTAAGACTCATCTCTGCGATGATTGTGATATATGTTTCTTTTATGCAATTGATGTATCTTTAAAATATTCCCCGAATGCTCAGTTTATATCCTTTTGGAGATTTAAAGTTTATTTCTGTATTCAGTCAGTTCAGTCGCTCAGTCATGCCCAACTCTTTGCGACCCCATGAATTGCAGCACGCCAGGCCTCCCTGTCCATCACCAACTCCCAGAGTTTACTCAAACTCATGTCCATCGAGTCAGTGATGCCATCCAGCCATCTCATCCTCTGTCGTCCCCTTCTCCTCCTAACCCCCAATCTCTCCCAGCATCCGGGTCTTTTCCAATGAGTCAACTCTTGGCATCAGGTGGCCAAAGTATTGGAGCTTCAGCTTTAACATCAGTCCTTCCAAAGAACACCCAGGACTGATCTCCTTTAGGATGGACTGGTTGGATCTTCTTGCAGTCCAAGGGACTCTCAAGAGTCTTCTCCAACACCACAGTTCAAAAGCATCAATTCTTCGGCACTCAGCTTTCTTCACAGTCCAACTCTCACATCCATACATGACCACTGGAAAAATCATAGCCCTGACTAGACAGACCTTTGTTGGCAAAGTAATATCTCTGCTTTTTAATATGCCATTTAGGTTGGTCATAACTGTCCTTTCATGGAGTAAGCATCTTTTAATTTCATGGCTGCAATCACCATCTGCAGTGATTTTGGAGCCCAAAAAAATAAAGTCTGACACTGTTTCCACTGTTTCCCCATGAAGTGTCTATTTCCCATGAAGTGTTGGGACCAGATGCCGTGATTTCTGTATTAGTAATGCCCAATCCCAGTATCAGGACAACCGGGATTGTCACTGGGTGTCATAAAACATGTTTTGAAATCATCCAAGTAAAGTTAAAATCATCAAAATAATGTTCATGTATTTTCATAAACATTTTCTTCTAATGATAATGTCTGAAATCCTGTAGTGAGTAGTACAGTGTTGAAACCCCAAAATATAACTTGATCTCTGTTCAAATAGTAGGAAAAGAAAAAAGTAAAAGAGTGGGAGAAAATAATTCATAAAAATCGGGCAACAACCATAACATTTTAGAAGTTTCATAATGACTTAGTGTAGCCCAAACCACTCCCCTCCGTCCTTGACATTGGCTCGGTGATTACCTCATTAATTGGAACTCATTTAGTTGGGCATTTACCCTTATAAAAACAGAAAAACCTCTTAGCTCAAGTTTGAGAACAGTGGCCTACTTACATCACATGGAATATTTTTAACATTCACTTCAGTAAGGACACCCCAGAAGAGCCTTTTGTTTATGTGTTGCTACTACATATTCTTCAGGTTAGCTTAACTGCACTCAAGTTTGAGGTTTCTGAAGGAAAACATGGGCCTTGGGTTCCTGTAAGATAAATAATGCCCCCGCCCTCCCAAAACTGAATTGCTAGCTCTTACTCTCCAAGTTACCACAGCCTTCTGGCTAACTATTCCATTTCTGGGGCCACTGCTTTCTGCCAATTTCCATTTTAAAAGACAAGCAAAGCAGCTGATAATAATTGTTCTCATTTCGGCAATCAGAGCCTAACTTGAAGTTCCTGAGCCATTTCTCTTGCTCAAATGTCTCTTTGCCTCGAGGGTTGTCTGTTCTGTGAGGCTCTCTAGACAGCGTCAGTCGTTTTCTGTTGAGTTTGTGTCTTTGGAGCCTCCTTTTAGCAGAACTAGCTGTTTTCTCTCTTCACTTTCCTTCCAGTGTCCCCTGCCTCCCTGTCCTCACCCCAACCCTCTCCCTCTGTCACAAACCTGACTTGTCACCGTTTGGGGGCTTTCAACCCACTCAGGCTGTGCTGCTGCCCATCTGGAGCTCAGGCACAAAGAAGTCCCCAGGTTCCCAGTCTTCCCCAGGAGACAATCACACTGCATGCCTTCAAAGCCTAGCACAGCCACTTATTACCATATGGCCAGAGGTAAATGAGTTTCCTTTGTGTTTAGCTGTGATACTAAAAATTATGTTAGGGCTTCCCAGGTGGTGTTGGTGGTAAAGAACCCACCTGCAAATGCAGGAGACACAGGAGACCAGGTTTAGTCCCTGTGTGGGGAAGATCCCCCTGGAGAAGGGAATGGTAACCCACTCCAGTAATCTTGTCTGGGGGACCCCATGGACAGAGGAGCCTGGTGGGCTACAGTCTGTGGGGTCTCAGAGTCGGACATAACTGAAGTGACTTCGTGCACAACAATTATTTTACTTAATAGGTTATTTTAATGATTAAGTGATATCACACATTCAAAACTCTCAGAATACCCAGCAGATTGTAACTGCTCAAGAATTTCTCATCAGGTTTGCCGCTATATTATAAGCACTAGCATATCCACTGATCTTCGTATTTTTATATTATCTATAATAAGACTAGAATATTGTCCCTCCCCTATTTTTACAAAATTCTAGGTGGGTTAGGAAGGAAATGGAAATAATTTTCGCATACATCTCCAAAAAGAACACTCACTCTCATTTATTATCTTTCTTCAAAATTAAAGAACATAGGTTATTTTGAATATTATGTATATATGGTAATTTCATCTTTATACTTTGGCTTCTTTCATATTAAGCACAAAGCATACATTTGGCATAATATTGTAATTATTCCAACAATATAGGAATATATTGTTTTTATCTTCTATGCAAAATAGAAAATAAAATCTTATATATAAAATTTAATTATAGTTACAATTATTCAATAAATAATCTCTTTAAAACATATAAATGCACACTCATTATATTTTTGTTATATATATTTATAAGTAAATGGTCTGAAAGTTCTGAGTATTACAGCTTGATTTAAAACTTGGATTCTTATGATAAATTTAGTATGTTTTGCCTTTAATTTTAAAAAACTGGAAACAAGCATGGATATGGAAATTCATCAAAATTGCCATTTTAGTCAAAGTTATAAAATTTATTTTCTATATTGTGTTGTCATCTAACCTTGGAATAATAACTGTGAGTTTCATTAACTGAGAAGCAGAAACTAGAAAATGAAATGTAAATCAATGAACTGTGAAAATGATGATATATTCACATATACTCTCTTGAAAATGATTTTGCATTTTCTGCTAATGCAGATGTGATGCGGGATCAGTGAGGTGGAATTATTGACTTAAAAGGGCTTTTTAAGAACTTGAGCATCTATGATCTTCATACATTTAGTGAACAAAATTCTTAGTAATATTTTCTTAGAATCTGTGAGTTTTAGTACCTGTATGGACTTTAAAGGATTTCCTTAGCCTGACCCCATAGGTCAACAAACTTTTTCTTAAAGGACCAAATTACTAAATTTTGTAACTTTATAGGTTATGCTGTGTGCTAAGTCACTCAAGTCCTGTCTGACTCTCTGTGACACCATGAACTGTAGCCCGCCAGGCTCCCCTGTCCATGAGATTCTCCAGACAATAACACTGGAGTGGGTTACCATGCCCTCCTCCAGGGGATCCTCCCCACCCGGGGATCAAACCCGCCTCTCTTATGTCTTTTGCATTGGCAGGTGGGTTCTTTACCGCTAGCGCCACCTGGGAAGCCCTTACAGGTTATACAACTCAGCTTTGCTGCTGAGTGCAGAAAAGCCATAGACAATATGTGAAGGAACAGCTATAATTGTGTTCCAGCAAAATTTATTTACATCGACAGGTAGCCTGCTTGTAGGCTACAGCTGGCTGACTCTGATCTCAGCCCCTTTATTTTACACATAGCATAAGCGAGAGAGCTTAAGTGACTTAAGGGCACACAGCTAGCTGGCTAGTGTCAGAACCACGATCAGGCCTTTAGTTTTTTCTTATTGCAACTTCCAAAATGCAGAATACTGCTCTGGTAGCAAAAGCATGTTTTCTACATGGTAGTCGGCCGAAAAACTCTGGCTAATTGGTCTTACCACCTCACCTATCAGTTTCATGTAAAGCAGTATTTCCCAAAGGAATGTATTGCTTTTTATCTTCTATGCAAAATAGAAAATAAAATCTTCGTATATATAACATTTAAGTATTTGAAATGTTCCTTTCTTATTTAGAATGTCCTTTTTAAAATATTATGATCCTTCCTGCTATTTCAAAGGAAAGATTAAAAAATGTGCCCTTGTGGACAGACAGAAGCTAGGCATAATTTATTAACTTAATTCAAAGATAATTAAATAATAGCAAAATAAAATATTACCTTAAAATGTATTAATGTCTTGTGGGCTTAATTTCATTTTAATCAGAGTTTGTTTTCAGAGATTACTCTTAGTTAGTTGAAAGCCTCTGACAAATGCCAGTCATAACATTTTAAAGGGATTTCGGTATCCTGTGAAGAGTACCTTCTGTTAAAGTAGAAGTCTGGACAGAAACAAAAGCAAAGATATTTCATTTAAAGGAAAGAAAAGGAGGTTATAATTGTTATCTCAAAACTTTTTTCTACCTTAAGAAACAATATGTGATATCAAAGGTATTAAAAAAATAAGTGTGTCCCCCAAATGCTCACATTTCCTGCCTCCTGTTATGGCAAATATGAGGCTAGAGAATTGGAGGGTGCTCATAGTGGGAGATTGGTCATGTAAGTCTTTATTATTCACATTGAAGAGTGTTCCATGTAAATTTTAATTTTCAATAAAATTAATCTCAATTCATGTAGATCATTTATTGTCCAGAATATATTTCAAACGGAGAAGGCAATGGCAACCCACTCCAGTATTCTTGCCTGGAAAATCCCATGGATGAAGGAGCCTGGAAGGCTGCAGTCCATGGGGTCGCTGAGGGTCGAACACGACTGAACGACTTCACTTTCACTTTTCACTTTCATGCATTGGAGAAGGAAATGGAAACCCACTCCAGTGTTCTTGCCTGGAGAATCCCAGGGACAGGGAGCCTGGTGGGCTGCCGTCTATGGGGTCGCACAGAGTCGGCCACCACTGAAGTGACTTAGCAGCAGCAGTAGCAGCATATTTCAAAACTGGTAACTGTTTGCCATGGATGAACCTGAGGCTGCAATTACATTCCTGCAAGAGATGATGATAATCTGAGGAGAAGGAAGAAAAGAGAGAAACTGTGATGTAAAATCCATTGAATTTTTAGAAGCTTTTATTTATTTGTTTATTTTTGACTGCTCTGGGTCTTTGTTGCTTCGCACAGGCTTTCTCTAGTTTTAGCAGGCGGGGTTGCTGTGCATGGACTTCTCATTGTGCTGGCTTCTCTGCGGAGTACAGGCTCTAGGGCGCGTGGGCCTCAGGACTTGTGGCACACCGGCTCAGTTGAGCTTACGGGCTTGATGGTTGCGTCTTGGGAGCTCCAGCACGCAGGCTCAGGACTTGTGGCACACAGGCTTCATTGCTCTGAGGCATGTGGGATCTTCCTGGACCAGGAATCGAACCTGTGTCCCCTTGTCCACTGTGCCACGAGGGAGATCTTCCATTGAGTTTTGTAATTTTGAAAGTGAAAGGAGCCTATCATGAAACAAGACTGCCGGCTTTAGTGAATGGATGGATAGTGACATTTAGTGGTAACTTACAGAACACTGGAGGTGGTTGTACTGTTTGGGGAATTGGGACTAATAAAAATAAACATGCATACGGAGGATCTCAATTGTTATTTTTATAGAGAAATCTTAAGTTTTAGGGGAAGATTGATAGTAGAGATGCGTATTTGGGATCTTCAGCTGATAGGTAGTAACTGAAGACATGCGGGTAAACCACATCCTCCAGGAAAACCAATCCAGTGCAGAG
>NW_011494706.1:8624243-8637378 GCF_000754665.1 Bison bison bison | reverse complement strand
TCAAAGCCAAAACCCTGAACATCCCTAGAAGAAAGTACTTTTCTCTTTCGTTTTGTTTGATAGTTGTTTATTGATACACTCTAAGAGGAGCAATAATGAGCTTTACAAATTAATTTAACCCATCATCAGATACTTAATGTAAATCCTCTGAGAGGGAGAGAATGCCATTAAAAATATCTATTTAAAAAGGAATTCCTGGACTTCCATGGTGGCCCAGTGGTTAAGAATCTGCCTGCCAATGCAGGGGACATGAGTTCAATCCCAGGTCCAGGGAGATCCCACATGCTGCAGAAGAACTAAGCCTGTGCACCACAATACTGAAGCCCGCACGCTTAGAGTCCTTGATCTGCAACAGGAGAAGCTACGGCAGTGAGAAGCCCACACACTGCAGCTAGGCAAAGTCCACACGCAGCAGCAAAGACCCAGTGCAACCAAAAATTAGAAAAAAATTCCTGGCCAGGTCCCAGGACTGTGCAATGGGAAAGAAATGTAAAAATCTTCTTCTGCCCTTACTCCATGGATTAGCGGACAGAATAGAGAACGTCTTTTCCTTTTCAGCCTGACAGCCTAATGGTAAAATGTTACCCAAGTATGTCATGTCTGTTTCAAATAAAGTATTGAAGAAAGGAGCCCCTGTCTTAGAAATATCACATTGTGATTAGGAGCAGAACATTCTTTCTGATCAGTCAGTTTGGGGAATGAGGTATGATGAGAGGGACCTGTGGGAATTGATCTTAAATGAAAGCAAAACCACTGAGAAGCACTGAACAGTGGCACGTCCTCTGGAAAGACTGAAGTGGTGAAAGACGTTCCTTTATGTCGTGTTTCAGTTGGCTTTCACAAGGCCATCTAGCTTTTGCCATTACTCCACTTAGTTTGAAAGAAACAAGTCAATGTTGCCAGTTCTTTTGCAATTCCGTAGTCAAAGCAAAAACATGGAAGTGAGCATTCTTGAAGCCAAATTCTTAGTTTAGCCACTTTCTTCATGGAGTCAGAGGGAGAACTCAAGTTTTCAAGCAGGGTTGCTGCTGCTGCTGCTGCTAAGTCACTTCAGTCGTGTCCGACTCTGTGCGACCCCATAGACGGCAGCCCACCAGGCTCCCCCGTCCCTGGGATTCTCCAGGCAAGAACACTGGAGTGGGTTTCCATTTCCTTCTCCAATGCATGAAAGTGAAAAGTGAAAGTGAAGTCGCTCAGTCGTGTCCGACCCTCAGCGACCCAATGGACTGCAGCCTACCAGGCTCCTCTGTCCATAGGATTTTCCAGGCAGGAGTACTGGAGTAGGGTGCCATTGCCTTCTCCGCCAAGCAGGGTTACTACCTGTAAAAAGGATGCATCAGGATTTGAAAGAATAATTAGATGTGCATGGAATAGAAATCTATTGGACATGAGTGTGTAGCTATTAATAAAAGAATTTTAGTCTGTGGGGTTCTTAAAACTGTTTACTAGTAAATTGCCATTTGACTCTGGACTCATAGCACCTTCCCTGTATTAATAATACAGTTTGCTATAGAGAACTTGCAGTTGGTGTCCAGTTTAGTGCCTGTAGTACATCCCCATTCCTGTACTTGGAGAAAGAAATGGCCACTGACTCCAGTATTCTTGCCTGAGTAATTCCATAGATAGAGGAGCCTGGCAGGCTATAGTCCATGGGACTGCAAACAGTTGAACACGACTGAGTGATACTGGTGAGGAATTGGGTAAACCCGTATCTGAAGCCCACACAGAAGTATGAGCTGGAGATAAAATAAGAGAAATCTCCTAAGGATGACAGTTAAAACTTGGCATGAGCCACAGTTATCCACAGAGTGTATGCATTTAGAAAGCATTGGTTTAAATATGTAGCTGTAGACAAGTCCATCAGTTGTGGAGCAGATAGAGGAAGTTCTAGAAGCTGGCCAAATCACTCCTGTTATCTCTTCCACAACTGAGAAGTCAAGGGAATAAATTTAAAAGATTAGGAGGGAAGTTTGGGGGAGAATCGATACATGTATATGTATGGCTGAATCCCTTTGCTGTTCGCCTGAAACTATTACAGCATTGTTAATCAGCTGTGTGCATGCATGCGTTCGTGCTAAGTCCCTTCACTCATGTCCATCTCTTTGCGACCCTGTGGACTGTAGCCCGCCAGGTTCCTCCATCCAAGGGATTCACCAGGCAAGAAAACTGGAGTGGGTTGCCATGCCCTCCTCCAGGGGATCTTCCCTACCCAGGGGTGGAACCCACATCTCTTACATCTCCTGCATTGGCAGGTGGGTTCTTTACCACTAGCACCACCTGAGAAATCCAATCAGCTATACCCAAATACAAAATAAAAAGTTAAACAAAAATAACCTGCCATGTGGCAGATATATATTTTATTATATTTCATGCTTGCATGCTTAGTTGCTCAGTCGTGTCTGACTCTGCATCTCCATAGACTGTAGCCCACCAGACTCCTCTGTCCATGGGATTCTCCAGGCAAGAATACTGGAGCAGGTTGCCATTTCCTCCTCCAGGGGATCTTCCTGACCCAGGGATCGAACCGGCGTTTCCTGTGTCTTCTGCATTGCAGGCAGATTCTTTACCCGCTGAGACATCTTCTAGACTATTATTGCATTATATTACATATCACATAATTTTATTTGCATATTATTATACATTTCATCTTATGTTACATATAATAATAAAGTGAGATAACAAAATAAAATAAAAGAATGGGAGTGGTCAACTGTATCCATTGCAGCTGAGAGAACTTTTAAGATAAGGTCTGAAGAATCTCCGTTGATTGATGCCAGAGGGTTAGTTCGCTTAAGGCAAATGTTGGAAGAACTGTCACATGACTTACTTTCTGTCCCTGCCAGAGGGTAGAACCAGACTCAGAATGGCAGCAGAAGTTAGACTGTGTTATAGAGATATGAAGAGGAATTCTTTCCTTGGGAAAGAACTTACCTGTAAAGCTTCTGAACTCTTCTGGAAATCTAAGCTTCTGCTATGCTAACTCATATTAAGGTTGCCCAAATTTGAATAATTGGCAACAGGCCTTGAATATTAGGATTTTTAACTCTGCTCTTTAGGGATCTTTCCTTAGTTAGAAGTGGTAACATCTTTTCGTTGGATACTCTTAAATGGTCATGCAAGCCAATTTAGGTGCCCAAAGGAACGTGCGCCCTTGCGTATACACACACTCAGCCGAAGCAGCAGCGTACAAATAAGCTATACTCATCTAGTTAGCATTTCACTTTGCTTTTTTGACTTTTAATTCAGACTAAACATTAATATAAGAAGTTTTGATAATAACCCCTGAACTTCATCCTTTTTAGAAGGTAATGTAGCTCTCTTCCTGTAGGGTAACCATAGCAACTGACAGGGACCAGAGAAAGAAAGCTTTCACACATGCTGTGCTAATTAATCCTATCCTACAGATTCCCTTCAGCTGGAGGATACAGTTTAATAAATTTTGCATGAGTAAGTGTGTTTTGATGCATGAACTATATAAATACATAGGAGTAGCTTTACTAAAAATATTTATTTTAAAAATGTGGTTGTGTATTTCTGCTTCAAGGTGTGCTTTTTTTTTTTCTTTTGAATCATTGATTTAATAATTTGCTCCCTCTCTGAAAAGTTTGGGGATTTATCTCTTTAACTGAACAGAAATATTTTTAGGGTGAAAAGCTTTTGTTTAACAATATACAAGATATTTGCCCCAAGAATATGTTTTAATTGATCCTATGATATATTGAGATGTGAGTTTTTCTCAAGTGATGCAGGAGAGCGTATCTTAAAAATATCATAACATTACTCAATATAACACATCTACAGGCAAACCATTTTAAGAAACTGTCTTAACGCATTGAAGAGTTAGAACATCGAAAACTCACTTTCCCTGATGATTTGGGAAGTTATATGACCCGTGTGAATGGAGTCTGGGCAGTCCTTGACCTAAATTTGGGGCTTCCTTCTGGTGGCTATCTTCTGGTGGCTCAGAAGATAAAGAATCTGCCTGCCCATGCAGGAGACATGGATTTGATCCTTGGGTTGGGAAGATCCCCTGGAGGACGGCATGGCAATTCACTCCAGTATTCTTACCTGGAGAATCCCATGGACTGGCGGGCTGCAGTCCATGGGGTCGTAAAGAGTTGGACATGACTGAGCAACTCAGCACTCACACAGTTGGCCTAACCTTGAGATGGAGAAAAATAATGTAGACAAAGAGCTTTTTCTGTTTCTAGTTTTTCAGAACTATTTAATAAGTTTTACAAACTTATATTCAGAATGAGCATAACTGACTTGGAGTCATACATCATTATTTAGATTTATACTACTAGGTTATTTTGAGGTCTGGTTCTCTCTTTAAAACTGGGAATATCACAGTTTTCTATAACCAGTGTGGTCTTCTGAGCTGTCAAAGAAAATCTCAGATTTTTAAATTCTCCTATCCCTCTGGCCTAGCTTTCTGTCAACAGAGCTTTGGCAAAACCAAGAAAACCCAGCCTGAATGTTTTTGGCATCCCGTTTGCCTTGACAACAGCATATGGAGCAAGTCAGAACCGATTTTGGGACTTACGCTTAGCTCCTTGGTCTGTATAGAAACATGCTCATTTGAGGAAGGAAACCCTTTGATGGTATTACGAAACTCTGGAAACACGTTAATGCCCTGATTGTTTTATCTGTTGTTCAGTTTTGCCTGCTTTGAGGTAGGATAAATCCTTGCAGAAAAAAGGAGAAGAGGTTATTATGGAAATCTATTTTCAGAGATAGTCATTCCATTCATGTGTAGAAGAGACCATATATGTGTATGTATGTTTGAATGTGTCAAATCTGTACTAATATTAATACATGTATTAATATGGAATACTTGTAACACTAGTCAGTTTATAATATGCCATTGTATGGTTATAAAAACTGTATGGTAGGGAAAATTGAATTATTGTAACCAAACTGAACTAATTAGAAATTATTCATCTGACCAGCTACCCTGTTAATTTTAATATTTACATATAATACAGTAAAGGAAATGTCATTAAAAAGTGTTTAATGAACAAAAAAAGGTAATGTTCCTTTTTTATTACATAAAAACTTAAATAATCAAAACATTAAAATGAATATGTTATGGTAGGTTCACTGTAAAAATGTTTATTTACTTAGAGCATCACAGTGATAGATAAAACTTTACTCTCATCACTAATGAACATACTCAGATAGAAAACTATCATACAGTTTTTTTTTTCTAAAAAGAATATCTTTAATTTTTGATTTTTAAAGGAATTATGTATTCATTGTATAAAACTTGGGAAAATTTCAGAAAATGTATTAAATTAAAAAAACTAAATATTTCTATATTCAGAACTAACCATTGAAGATATTAAAATATGTTTTTCAACAGTCTTTTTCCAGTGCCTAAGTATTTATGATTGTGAGGTTAAACTGTACATAATTTATCACTTAATATATTATTTTGACCACTTTCCCAATTTTTTTTTTCACTTTCCCAATTTTTAAACATTCTTAGAAAACTTTAATTTTATTACATGATATCTCATCTCCATGTACCAGATTTATTAACTGTTCCTTTATAATTATTTATTTATGTATTTCAAATGACACTCTTGAATAGCATTTCTTAGTGTTTGACAGAACACTGACACCAAAAGAAATTTTGGAAAAGACCTTTGAGAAAAGAGTCATATTCTCTTCTTTCGGATTTATAATACATGTTAGAAAAAATTAAGGGCACTGAGAAGTCTCACAGTATACAGACCTGTTTTACTTTTTAAACCATCTTTTCTCAAAGTTATTCAGTCTTGGAACTTTTTCTTATAATACTTATTTTTAACTGTCAGAACCAAAGTACCATGAAACAATCTTTGGAAAGCCAGGAGATTTCTAAGCTTCTGTATAATATCTAATAGTTTATGAATCATTTGTTTACTCTTTGGGGATTTTTTTTAGGTTCTTAGTGCTTTATTAGGAAATATAAAGGATTTATTGGTTATTAGCATGTATTTGAAACAGATAGACCAAAATATGCTTTTCCCAACCTTTTGCGTAACTTTGACACTGCATTCGTGATTCTGTATTATAATATCACGTTTGACCTTTTAAAACTGTGAACATCCAAATTTAAATTACTTTGATCATTAATGTCTATTAAACTTCACGTTCTCTGTAACCCACAGGTCTCGCAAGAGCAAAATCCGTCCCCAGCCACACATACTCCAATGAAGTGGTTACCTTGTGGTACAGACCTCCAGATGTCCTCTTGGGCTCGACAGAATATTCCACCTGCCTTGACATGTGGTGAGAAATGGAGCTTTACTTGAGCTAATTTATCCGTAGTGCTTGGTCTGGGTCAAGCCTAGACAAACATCCTAACAGTCTGAATGAAGATTAATGGTACTGGAGCGTTTGCCGGTGTGTGGCAATACCGCTGGAGTTTTTGAAAACATAATTGGGAATGTTCCCTAATCAGGTGCTCTCTTACAGATGGTGTCTGGTAATGGCTCTTGATGGACAAGGGCAGAGACATTTTTCTAGCTGTCAGTTCAGTGATTTTCTCCCTAACGGTCTTAATTTGTGGCTTTGTTTTATAACAAGGGAGTATATATCTCCAAACAGCAGTATGAGTAGGAAGTAGTAGAAGCATGTTTAAATTCACAGCAAAATTCAGATAAATGGTCTGAACATTTTGCTATAACTGTAAGGTGCTAAATTTGGTACAATATACCCCTGAAAACTGTTGGTGCCAATTATTCAAGATGAAATAAAACAATCACTTTTAAAAAAATGTCAGAGTAAGTTTAATTCCAGTAGAGTCACAGTTCTGCACAATGGTTTCGCATAACTTAAAAATCTGTTATAGGAAGCGCAAAGACCGGTGAGATTTAA
The DNA here is from genome assembly GCF_000754665.1 of Bison bison bison. Lineage (NCBI taxonomy): Eukaryota > Metazoa > Chordata > Mammalia > Artiodactyla > Bovidae > Bison > Bison bison. The sequence goes on along the minus strand of NW_011494706.1, from coordinate 8,630,511 downwards.
TGTACGATTATTATTAATGATAAACTTTAATGAGTTTCCAGTCTAGTATGATCTAGTTCAAAAAAGGGAATAATCTTCTTTTTAGCTACCAGGGAAGGCTTAATAGTGAATGTTAAAAATGTCATTTATTAATAGAAAAATTCCTTTTCTAGACTCACAGTTGTGTTTAAAGTAAAACAGTTCATATAGCACATAGTTTTTTAATAGCAGGAATCATCTTCCATGAATGATGATGGCCCATATACAGAATTCAGCTACATGTTCACATAATGTTTATGACCTCAATAAAGCTGCAGTGTTTGTCGTTTATCTTCTTGCCATGTAGTTACTTCACCGCTCTACCCTCAGTAATCTTGGCTTTTAGTTAATTAGGCTGTGATGTGGCCTGGCTATCTTCCCTGATGTTTCTGATCCAAACACTTTATGGGGAGAAAACAAGGAAGTTTCTTGTGTTGTAAGGCACAGTATAGATTTACTTAATTTAGATTCCAGCAAATCCCTTGGACATGGGATTTGGGGATCTGTGAAGCCACTGAAAATCTATGCAACATTTCGTGTACACGTGGATGTATTTATTTTTATGAGGTGTAGATCTCTAGCTTTCAGTAGAGCTATAAAAGAATCTGGGTCATCAAACAGCCTAAGAGCTATTGCCATAGATTTTGTAATGCCTTATAATGAATCTAATACCATTGTAAATACATGCTCCAAAACACTGAGCATAAAGATGACCGTCTATCATTAAGGAGCCGGGCTAATCCATTTTTTACATCAAACTTCCTGACTTTTTTTTTTTTTTTTTGGACAATTGTTTCCACAATTAGATTTTTTTTTTTCCTCCAAAGCTAAGCAGGGACTTGAACAAAACAGCTATTTTGGTCATTAGCTATAATGGAGGAAAAGATTGGAAATAAAGGTCAATGAATGCATCCATCTGAATATCAGTTACTGTCTCATTCCCTTCCTCCTTCCTGCCCTTATAGTTGCAAGTTGGCTATGCAAATAATCATTACTTAATATTCTGAGTTAGGGAGTGTTTTTCTCCATTTTTTGAGAATAGGAATTCTAGATTGTCTTTCGATGAGGTCAGTCAAGGACTCTGCTAACAGAACATAGTTTGGAAACATTTGTAACTTGGAGCCAGTCTTGTCTTAGTTGCTTGGCAGGGCACTTCAAGCTCTACCCTTAGACTGCTGCTGCTGCTGCTGCTAAGTCGCTTCAGTCGTGTCTGACTCTGTGGAGAAAAGCTATTTTTTTATACGCCAGTGGCTAATTTTCCCCAAAGCTTTGAAAGTGCTCTGTAATGAGCAAAGAACTACATGGATTATGACTTGCTAATATGTCTGTTTCTGACGTGTAGTACTTGATGTCCAGTCTGTGTGTTTCCACTGCCCCCAGCCCTAGCCTTTCTTTCTTTCACATGTGTGTGCCTGTTGGTATCCATCCTTTTAAGGAAGAAGGTCTGGTTGCTTTCTGCCAATTTGCTTTAACAGAGACATAATGAAGCCTAAGAATAAGATCGTAATTTAAGTGGAAGGGGGGAAAACTGATATGAAATAGTAGACCCTAAATACCCTTTTGTCTGCATGCCAAGATTATTCATTGCCATAAAAACAAAAAATAAATGTGTTATGTTGGAGCACTTTTCCACATTATTGGCTGTTCATTTCTGAGTTATGTCTATACTATGCCTTTCACTCTGAATCTGATTTCATTCCAAGCCGTTTTCTAATAGCCGTTTTGTTATTTTCCAGGTAAAACGTATGTATGTTTCCAGTCAGAGAAAAGTTCACAGGGCACTGATTTTTGCATCATTGGTGACCTTGATGCTGGATATTGAAAGATCTAGAAATGGGACTGTGGTTGAGTCTTGGCTCAGCTGCACCAAAGAGCAGTGTGAATATTAACCCATAGACAATAGCGGGGAGGCAGGTGGCAGGGGTCTCAGGCTGTTTTACAGTTCATTTACCTTCCTGGGGCAGCAGGGTAGTAACTAAAAACTAACGATCCCTACCTAGTGTTACAGTTTCCAGGGTTCTGTTTAAATAGCTTCGGGCAATAAAAATATTAATGAAGACACTTTACGCATTAACATTGGCAGCGAGTGATGGAAATCAGAGCTCTCCCATTGTGATTTACTGCTCTAGGTCTCCAGCATGTGGGTGATGTATAGATATACTGGGCAGTTTGAGAACTCGTCAGGAAAGGTAGTTTTTGGTACCTTGACTGCCTCCATGGAGGAGGACTTAAGCAAAGGAATCAAATTGGACTTTGTCTGGTGTATAACTTCCCTTAATTCTTGGATTTTATAACTCTTTGTTTAAGTCCAGGCATAGGAAATCATCTTTAAGCTTCTAAACCAAAAAGGCTTACCAAGTACTGAAAACCACATTAAGAGAAGTGCAAATGTGCCAGTGAGCTTATCTGTGTAGTCCGTCCCTTGTCAAGGAGTTCTGCTCCAGCTGTCCAGGTCACTGCTCTAAACAAGCTTTATATTGCTTTATAGAAGCTCATAAATATATTTAGAGTGGCGTTTGTTTTCTTAAGCAATAGGTTACTTGGGATTGTTTTAAGGGATTAAATTTTAACATAGGGTGACAAAATTATCTGTAGCTAATAAATACCTCGTCAAGATCATGCTGCTTTGGGGAGGGGCCACAGTGTAGAGTGGCACCACCTTGTGTCAATTCCATGCTCCCCAGTAGCATGTCAGTCTCCCCTTTTCATCATCTTTTTCAAAGCTAATTAACATATTAACTATGCTTGTCAAAATGTGGGGTGAGTCGTTTATAAATAAGCCTGTCAAATGTAATGAGATTGCATATTAAATCACCCTTTCTCTATTACATCTCTGATTTAGGATTAAAATCAATTTATTTAACATTGTAGCAGCTGGGTGGTTAGAAAAAAAATTTCTGTACTGATCTTGATATATAGAAAAATGTCTGCATCAAAATTGATTTTCCATATATCAGAAAAGAAATTGCCTATTTATTGAGTATTATAAGGCCATTTAGCATTGCATTTTATTAAAGAAGCCTAATTACCATACATATTGGCAATATAGAGTTCTGCCCTCATCCTTAAGAGTCTCTCCTGAACAAAGGACATTTATGTAATAAAGTTTCCTAAGGACTCAGGTTTGTTTACCACTGTTTTAAGAGAAAGAATCATAAACGATTCCTACTGTAGTGCCCACCCAGAAAAGAAATGTGTTCCATGTGAGATAATATCTTGAGTAATTGGCTACTAGTAATAATAATAATTAAGTCTTACCATTAGTAATAACAATGGTAATAATAAGAGATACTTTTCTTGGACCCAAATTGTATTCTATGCTCCTTTATACATTAAAAAAAAATATGCAGTGTTTATTTTGTCCTAATACTCTTTTTTTTTTGAAGAGTATGGTTGCTTGACAATGTCATGTTGGTTTCTACTGTATGGCAAAGTGAATCAGCGACATGTATACGTGTATCCTCTCTTTTGGGGATTTCCTTCCCATTTAGGTCACCACAGAGCCTTGAGTAGAGTTCCCCGTGCTGTAGAGTAGGTTTCATTGGTTATCTGTTTTACACACAGTATCAATAGTGTGTAAATGTCAATCCCAATCTCCCAATTCATCCCACCCTCTTCTTCCCCGTTGGTATCTTTACGTTTGTTCTCTCTGTGTTTCTATTTCTGCTTTGTAAATAAGATCTTCTATTCCTCTTATATATTTTAATTACTTACCTGCTGTTCCATGATAAAGTGAAAGAAAGCAAAACCTGGAGAGACTAAATAGAATAATAAAGGTCATATATTTAGTAAATAGAGTCAGCATTCAAACTCAGAGCTAACCCACTCCAAAACCTTTTCTCCCTAAAACATATTACATAGTCTCCTAAGTTGATTTATAAACAACTGTTTTTTTTTTCATTTTACTAGTAAAGTGATTCCAAAACACACATCAGTAAAATACCTCTTTGAGAATTTAGGTTATACTCTGAATCATGTTGGGTCCTTTGCATGCTTCAAACCAAGTGGAGCCTCTCAATTTTATTCAGGGTGGAGCTTTTTTGAAATAAACTTAAGGCTTGACTCATTGGATTAAATACATTTTTGTGGGACCAATATCTATACTGGCAAGTGTTTTCCCAACTCCTAACCAATACTCATTTACCACTTTTGCTAAAATGAATGTATCTATTTGAAAAAGAAGGCTGGTTAAAAATGAGACTTTTTCATGGGCTACATAAAGTCATCTAACAGTTCACATTATTTACACATTTTCCAATTAATCAGATCATAAGACCAAGGAGGATTCAGATTAGTCACTGTCCAAAGTAACATCTCTTTAGGAGCTCTTGAGAACTGCTTAAATAATACATGATGCAAATGACTTATTGGTATTGCCAGAGACAGGGCAATGCCACAGAAACAGAAGAACAGAGGTCATCAGGAGGGTGTTGGGGGGCGGGAGGAAGGTGAAAGCTGAACTCCTGGTGCCGACCGTGGTTTCTGAGTCTCTTCTACTATTGAAATTCTTTAAAAGTAGGGTGACCATAGAGTATTTTGTCCATACTGGGATACCTTTCAGAGTTAATAGTTCTGCTAGGACAATGTGTATAAAATGGGGATTTAATTGTGACTTGTGGGCGTCTTACTCATAGCACTGGAGCAATAATTGCTAAATACTGGTAGTCAGAAGACACAGTGCATTTGACTGCTTGTTTCACACCAAAGGAAAGCTGGCTGCCAAGTTCCATTCCACTGCTTTGTAACAGATTATCTCCAGATGTACAGTTCTCTCGTATGAGACTGTTATGACACTGGTGGGTGGTGGCCAAAGTGCTGTCTTTAGTGATGATTTTCAAATGCTGATGGAAACCAGTTCTCTTATCCTATCAAAAGTTTAGTGTGTTTATGGTTCTTACATCCATGTTGTTTATCCGTGTGTGTTTGTGTGAGAGAATCTATGTGTGTTCTCAGGGAATATATTTGGTCACTTGTTATATAATGGGTTAGCTGAATCATAGCATATAAAATGAGACGTTGTATGTGTATTTCACTACTAAATATTTTACAAACAAATAAAAATTCCCCTATGTGCATCAAAGTTGGCAAAGTAATTTATACAGTGGAAGTGAGAAATAGATTTAAGGGCCTAGATCTGATAGATAGAGTACCTGATGAACTATGGAATAAGGTTCGTGACATTGTACAGGAGACAGGGATCAAGACCATCCCCATGGAAAAGAAATGCAAAAAAGCAAAATGGCTGTCTGGGGAGGCCTTACAAATAGCTGTGAAAAAAAGAGAAGCGAAAAGCAAAGGAGAAAAGGAAAGATATAAGCATCTGAATGCAGAGTTCCAAAGAATAGCAAGAAGAGATAAGAAAGCCTTCTTCAGCGATTAATGCAAAGAAATAGAGGAAAATAACAGAATGGGAAAGACTAGAGATCTCTTCAAGAACATTAGAGATACCAAGGGAATATTTCATGCAAAGATGGGCTCGATAAAGGACAGAAATGGTATGGACCTAACAGAAGAAGAAGATATTAAGAAGAGATGGCAAGAATACAAAAAAGATCTTCACGACCGAGATATTCATGATGGTGTGATCACTCACCTAGAGCCAGACATCCTGGAATGTGAAGTCAAGTGGGCCTTAGAAAGCATCACTACAAACAAAGCTAGTGGAGGTGATGGAATTCCAGTTGAGCTACTTCAAATCCTGAAAGACGATGCTGTGAAAGTGCTGCACTCAGTATGCCAGCAAATTTGGAAAACTCAGCAGTGGCCACAGGACTGGAAAAGGTCAGTTTTCACTCCAATCCCAAAGAAAGGCAATGCCAAAGAATGCTCAAACTACCGCACAATTGCACTCATCTCACATGCTAGTAAAGAAATGCTCAAAATTCTCCAAGCCAGGCTTCAGCAATACATGAACCGTGAACTTCCTGATGTTCAAGCTGGTTTTAGAAAAGGCAGAGGAACCAGAGATCAAACTGCCAACATCCGCTGGATCATGGAAAAAGCAAGAGAGTCCCAGAAAAACATCTATTTCTGCTTTATTGTCTATGCCAAAGCCTTTGACTGTATGGATCACAATAAACTGTGGAAAATTCTGAAACATGGGAATACCAGACCACCTGATCTGCCTCTTGAGAAACCTGTATGCAGGTTAAGAAGCAACAGTTAGAACTGGACATGGAACAACAGACTGGTTCCAAATAGGAAAAGGAGTACGTCAAGGCTGTATAGTGTCACCCTGTTTATTTAACTT
>NW_011494706.1:8623374-8623916 GCF_000754665.1 Bison bison bison | reverse complement strand
TATTTAACTTATATGCAGAGTACATCATGAGAAACACTGGACTGGAAGAAGCACAAGCTGGAATCAAGATTGCCGGGAGAAATACCAATAACCTCTGATATGCAGATGACACCACCCTTATGGCAGAAAGTGAAGAGGAACTAAAAAGCCTCTTGATGAAAGTGAAAGAGGAGAGTGAAAAAGTTGGCTTAAAGCTCAACATTCAGAAAACGAAGATCATGGCATCTGGTCCCATCACTTCATGTGAAATAGATAGGGAAACAGTGGAAACAGTGTCAGACTTTATTTTTTGGGGCTCCAAAATCACTGCAGATGGTGACTGCAGCCATGAAATTAAAAGACGCTTACTCCTTGGAAGGACAGTTATGACCAACCTAGAGAGCGTATTCAAAAGCAGAGACATTACTTTGCCAACAGAGGTTCGTCTAGTCAAGGCTATAGTTTTTCCTGTGGTCATGTATGGATGTAAGAGTTGGACTGTGAAGAAGGCTGAGCGCTGAAGAATTGATGCCTTTGAACTGTGGTGTTGGAGAAGACTCTTG
>NW_011494706.1:8583771-8623274 GCF_000754665.1 Bison bison bison | reverse complement strand
CTTGAGAGTCCCTTGGACTGCAAGGAGATCCAACCAGTCCATTCTGAAGGAGAGCAGCCCTGGGATTTCTTTGGAAGGAATGATGCTAAAGCTGAAACTCCAGTACTTTGGCCACCTCATGCAAAGAGTTGACTCATTGGAAAACACTCTGATGCTGGGAGGGATTGGGGGCAGGAGGAGAAGGGGACAACAGAGGATGAGATGGCTGGATGGCATCACTGACTGGATGGACGTGAGTCTGGGTGAACTCTGGGAGTTGGTGATGGACAGGGAGGCCTGGTGTGCTGTGATTCATGGGGTCGCAAAGAGTCGGACACGACTAAGCGACTGAACTAAATTGAACTGGCAAAGTAATTGGTTGCCCACAACTGGTGTTTGGATGACTTTTTGTTTGGTTGGTTACCTCAGATATTTTTATTGATTTCTGAGTTCACAAAGCAGTATAGCAGATGTAAACTAAGTTTTAAGGCCATGTGTGAGATCCCTGAAGAGTAAGAGTCGAATGGAAGTGCACACTGCTATGCTGACTGAAAGAACAACTGGGAGAACTGAAAATCTGACATAAAATTCCAAAATATATACTATTCTGGAAGCAGGAGTGTAAGATCAAATAGCCCTATACAATCCAAGACGCACCGGAGGACTCACTGTATTAGAACTCAATACATTAGCGTGGTCATTGGATGAGTTTTAAATAGCCAATTGCGATGACTAACTTTCGTGTTACTAAGATTGCCCTTGGTACTCTTAGCTGCCTCACTGGTTGATGAGAATAGCAAGAGATGGGTAAATGGGAACTTCTTTAAGAAATATACGACTCCATAAATGTTGAAAATGGTGTATCGGCCAAGCTAAATATTTTGCATTTCTATTAAAGTATGCTGTGGACAGGCACTGTGGGATATATTAAAGAATTAGAAGCTTCTGTATTTGGTTTTAGGGAGATTAAGACACTGTCTGTGTCTAGAGACTTAGAGAGAAGTTTGGCCCAGGATGTTCTGATCTTACATGTGTGTGTGTGTGTCTGTGTGTGCACCCATACATTTAAGTTGGAAATATATGTTAGTGCTCAGCATTTGGAAAATACTGGATGCTTACTAGTGCTTTTTATGTTTTGTAAGTTGTGCATTTTTTTTCATTTGCAACTCGCTTCTCTGCTCCTGGTAACTGGCAGTGGTTTGCTGTTTAAGGAAGCTGTATTGTAGTAGAAAACACATCAAAAGCCCAAATTAGGTTCTGACTCTGCCTGTCCTTAGCTGTGTGAACATAGCTGATGAAGTTCCTTAACTACCCTTCTCTTCACTTTCCAAATCAGAACACTTTGATGGTTAAGTCTACATTAGTTGTTGTTGTTCAGTCGCTCTGTTGCTGCTGCTGCTGCTAAGTCACTTCGGTCATGTCCGACTCTGTGCGACCCCATAGACGGCAGCCCACCAGGCTCCCCCGTCCCTGGGATTCTCCAGGCAAGAACACTGGAGTGAGTTGCCGTTTCCTTCTCCAATGCATGGAAGTGAAAAGTGAAAGTGAAGTCGCTCAGTTGTGTCTGACTCTTAGCGACCCCATGGATTGCAGCCTACCAGGCTCCTCCATCCATGGGATTTTCCAGGCAAGAGTACCGGAGCGGGGTGCCACTGCCTTCTCCAGTTCAGTCGCTCAGTCGTGTCCAACTCTTTGCAACCCCATGGACTATAGCCTGCCAGCCTTCCCTCTCCTTCACTATCTCCCAGAGTTTGCTCAAATTCGTGTCCATTGATTTAATGATGCCATCCATCCATCTCATCCTCTGTTGCCTTCTTCTTCTCCTGCCCTCAGTTTATCAGTTATAACCAGTAGCTAATAGCTGCCACAATTACAGTGATCAGCCATCTCTTGCCCCCTCCTACTCACCCTCTAATCCTGTTTCTCAGAAGCAGCTACTACTTTCAACTCTTAGGATCTGTCTCCATATGTCTTAAATAATTATATTGCTACCCATTCATTTACTGTTGTATACATGTCTACTAAGTAGGTGTATAGTAGACAAAGACTTAACTTTCTTCCATCAGCTTTCCCTCACTCCACCTTCATCTCATTGTGTCAATATAGAATTTATATCCCATTTTGAAATATTAATATGTGCATATTATTCATGGTGAAGTCTTATAGTATTCATAATTATGTATCCTTTCTTGTACAGTGTTTTGCTCTTCTTAAACTTTATAATTATCTCTGATTTTTTTTAGTTTAGTTGTCTTTGTCCCTGCTGTTATTTATAGGCATAAAAGATTTGTCAATTACACATGAAAAATATTTTCCAGATGCTCAAAAGCATCAGCAAATTTGTCAGTCCCTTTTAATTGTCTTGACATCTCCCTTTCCCACGCTTTTCCTTAAAAGCTTCCTCTCTTGGCTGTGTGATTTCTTGCCTTAGTACAGCTGAAAGGCTCCATTTCAGGACTTCCATTTACACTCTCTCCTGCTGTTATGGGTCCTTATTTCGTTATTTTCTGTCCCCTGCCGTATCTGCTGTGTACCTCCTTCTGCCCTGACCTAGGTCCTGGGTGGCTGACCACTAAGGAATACCTCCTCCAAGCTGCCTCCGCTACTGGTTTCCAACTGAGTTCAGGCAAAGGGCATGTGAGAGGGTTGGATATTCATCCTTACTTCTTCCCTGCTTTAAACCATATTTCTGGGAATGGCTAACTACAATTTCTGTGAGAAAGGACCTCTGTCATGGCTCTAGCTGTGAATCATGCTCGTGCCCCGTCATGTCCAATTCTTTCTGACCCCACGGACTGTAGCCCACCAGGCTCCACAAGAATACTGGAGTGGGTTGCCATTTCCTTCTCCAGGGGATCTTCCTAGCCGAGGAATCGAGCCCATGTCTCCTCTGCTTCCTGCACTGCAGGTGGATTCTTTACTCGCTGAGTCACTGGGGAAGCCCCTGTAGCTGTCAGTAGATTTCAGTGACACCTGACCTTTTTGATCCTAGGGTCAATAATGGCTGTTAGTTATAAGGCAGGCAATGACTGGCTTCCTGCTGTTACTAGCCTCTCAGTGTTTCAGTACGTCTTCTTCATTCTCTTACACCTCTGTAAGTAGTAAATTCATTCTGTCCTGGGTCCCATTCCTTTTCCTTCTGACCTTCACTGATCATAGATTCTCTGTTCCCTGGGTTCCTTGTCTTCCTCCTTTAGTTTCCTAAGAAAGAATATATGAAAGATGCAAGTTTTCAAATTCTTGGTTTTCTCAGAATGTCTTTATTCATCTCCCACACATGCCTGATAATACTTTGGATGAGAACGTAATGAGTTCCCCACCCCCCTCAGAATTTTGAATGTATTATTTAATTTCTTCAGAGCTTCTAGTTTTGCTGCTGAAAAGTCTGATTCCATTCAGATTTGCAGTCATTTATGTGTCTCATTATACTTTCTCTCTGGAAAGTATTAAGTTCTTTTGTCTAACCCTGGTACTCTGAAATTGCTTGATAATGAGCTTTGCTGTTTATTTTATTATCTATTTATTTTGGCTGCACTATGTGGCAAGTGAGATCTTAGCCCCCTGACCGAGGACTGTGCCCCCCGGAACTGGGAGTGCAGAGTCTTAACTACTTAACCACCAGGGAAGTCTCCAAAAGTGAGCTTTGACTGTGTCTTTTTCTGTTGATGCCAATAGATACACAGATCAATTAAACATGTTTTTTACTAAATTTCCCCCTTTCCAGCTCTGCCTCACCCTGCCCTCACCACTTATCCTCAATTAGAGCCTTTTTGGATTTAATTTCTCCAGATGATAAATATCGGGTGTCTCGCTGGTGGATTGGGTGAGAAATGGTCAGAGAAGGCCTGTGGGTTAATTGCTTTGTACACACTTCCAATCCTCCACCTTATTTCCAGATGTTGATTCACGTCACACTTTCTAGAACTGAGTCTCCACGTCCTGTGCCTTTTGTAAACTGCTGTACATGAATGCTTTGTCTGTAACTTGGGTAGTTATAACTGCCTGTGGTCTGCCTAGATAGCCACACCTGTGTTCACAACTGAAAAACCTCTCTCTCATCCTCTTGTGTCTCCTCATCTATTTCGTGTGCTCAGTCACTTCCACTGTGTCCAGCTGTTTGTGACCCCAGGGACTATAACTGCCAGGCTCCTCTCTCCTTGGGATTCTCCAGGCAAGAATACTGGAGTGGGTTGCCAGGCCCTCCTCTAGGGGATCTTACTGACCCAAAGATGTGAACCCGCATCTCCTGTGTCTCATCTCCTGCATCTATTTTATCCTTGTTTAAAATGTTATTCCTTAACTGACACTTCATTCACTTTGGGGGGCAGGACAGCAGGGTTTGTGTACATTTTACTAAATGTCCTACTCTTGTTAATTTAATATCGACTGCTGTACTTATGGACAATTGACTGCTCAGGTCCTCATCCTGTAGAAAATTGTGATTTTTCTTGGGTACAGATTTGAGTTGCAAGTGTTGATGAGTCGGAGCCAGTCAAACAGCACAAGGCAGGCAGGAGCCTCTTGACTGCCAGAATCTTAGTGTGGTGGTAGAAATTTGTAATCCTTGCCATTTAACTGTGAATGCAGTCATGACAGCTTTGTTAGGAAAACAAACATGAAAAGAGAGCCATGTACTTTTTGACAAGCTAATGATGGGAAGGAATAGAAAGGGCAGTGATAATTTTTTCAAACATAAAAATTTTCCATGAATTGAGAGGAGTGATTACAACAAGTAGCTCTTTGGATCAACGGCGTGTGTGAATCCAACATGAGCTTACTATTAAAACAAGCAGAAACAACTAGTCTAACTCAGCAAGTGTTCCAGGCGATATAAAGTTTCTAATCCAATAAGGGTAAAAAGGTAGCCTGTTAACTTACATGCACAAGAAAGATATGATTGAATGGAAATGTGATTGGAGAGAAGTTAGGAGCTTGTATAAACATAATTGTTGGTAAAGGGATCTAGGTGTCAGAACTGTTCATTGAAGGACGAAAATGGGGTCTTCGTGTGGTTATGACATTTGTGAATTAACTCCTCAGGACACTACTAAAGCATGTACTTTAATTAGAAATCACATTTTCATTTACTGGTATTCTGCTGTATAAATTAATGTAACTTAAATATACTAGTAGCTTTCTCAGATTTAGACTATATTATGTAATTGATCGGAGAAGGCAATGGCACCCCACTCCAGTACTCTTGCCTGGAAAATCCCACGGATGGAGGAGCCTGGTAGGCTGCAGTCCATGGGGTCACAAAGAGTTGGACACGACTGAGTGGCTTGACTTTCACTTTTCACTTTCATGCATTGGAGAAGGAAATGGCAACCCACTCCAGTGTTCTTGCCTGGAGAATCCCAGGGACAGAGGAGCCTGGTGGGCTGCCATCTATGGGGTTGCACAGAGTCGGAGACAACTGAAGCGACTTAGCAGCAGCATGTAATTGATAAACTTGAATGTTTGTGTTTCTCTTTTTGTTTTGCTCTTCAAATGTAATGTACTTAGATTCTTATTGATCAAAGATATCACTGGAGAAATAGAGAAATAGTACAATAATTGAAAAAGAATTAAAGTCAAATTTAACTAAACTAGACTATCAGTGGCCAAGAAAGAGCCTGCTTTAAATTCCATCAAAATATAAAACAAAATGTAAATATAGTCTGTCTTAATTATAGTCTGTCTAAGGAACAAACGCAGTCTAAGGGACTTAGCAGTTACTGAGGACCAAATCTGAGTAGCTTCCTGTTTTCCTCTACACATGTGGATTATTCATCTTTTGCTATGGCATTTTATATTTCTCTGTATTTCCATGTGAGAGAGTACAATTCTAAGAACGACGTGTTCACATAATTGCCTTGTCTGCAGAGCTTGGCAAACCGTTTCTGTTCTCTCTCATTGATAGTTTGGTGGTTCTTCCCTGATAGCTGGCTTTCACCATGTTTGCTTCCGAAGACAGAATATATTCATAGCCTAATGTAGACTCAACAAATTGAAAACCTTTATTATATCAACTATATACATTTTTGTCTGTCATATTTAATCCTAACATGTTTAATTTAGAAGCTGTTTCAGAATTTTAGCTACCTAATGATATCAATTCACAATTTTATTTTAGTTTTATGGCCATTTTGTACCCCTGCCTCCCAAATCTGAAGATTCTTGGTTATTCTGTTCATAGTAGCTGGTTGGTGGGGGCACAGAGGGAAAAAGAGCTTCTAGAATCCCACAGTAGCCCCCTTCCCATAAAGATCTCCCTTGCACATTGTGATTATCTTTAGTCATTCATTCATTTAACAAACCTTACAGAATGTCCAGAGGTTCAAGAGTGAAGAAGACCTGGTCCCTGCCCTCAAGCAGTACCCTCTAGTTAAGCATGATACCACTCCAGGGGGCATCGTCCACATTGTACGCAGTGTCTAATCTGTACAGTCACATTCCAGGGCAAGTCTTTGCGTATATTCCGAGAAGCCCACAGACTTCACCAAAAATTGGACAATAAGGATTTATAGTGGGAAGATTTTTGCCTTTGGGTCTTCCATATATTATCTAAGATGGTTGTCATAGCAGATGGTTGTCAATCATTTCATTGTCAAATGCCATCCATCGAGTTGTATATCTAAGTGGTGCTCATTCCAACGTTCTTAACCATTGACTGTCCAAGTCCAGCTGTGGCCTTTGATAACTAGAACTAAATACATCAGCTTAACACTCTGTAAATTGAAGTTTAGAATTCTCCTTTCAGGAGAGCACTTTTCATGACGATTTCAGCAGTGATTTGTCCTTGTGATTTGCTAGATATAGTTTCTCTAAAAAGATTGCTTGAATGTGTCGTTTACTTTGATCTTTAAGATAATTGCCCACAAATAATTTTTTTCCTAATTCCCCACATTATTCAGGATGATTAATACATTTGGAGGGAGAAATCTTATGACTTCCTTGTTGTGCCTCAGCTGTCATATAAACAGGAATTAAAGATGTGTGAAGCTTATTAATTGGTTTTTTCTTGTCCTGCATGGTCTACAGTTATTCCTTGGAGATGTGCTCTCGGTTGTAGAATTTTAAATGACTGATCAAATGGAATCTATCTCTTCCTTTATGGTTCCATAGTATAAGAAATAATATTTCTCAGCTATTCGACGCAATATGTTGAGTTTTACATTTTTTCCCCCTATTGTAGTCCTCAGTAAGGGCCTTTCTTATTTACATTTTTGTAATGATTGTTCCTGGTTTCTAGATATAACTAGTCTGAATATTCCCAGTTATCTGTGTAACCTGTGGCTCTTGTTTTAAGACTTAATCTCTGGAGTTTTCATTGTCTATGGATTTCTGTTTTCAACTTTCAAATATCCTTGAACCCCCATCTTATTTTCTGTACATTATCAACAGTGATAGACTTCAGTTTTTAAGGATAGTTTTCTTGTTTTTTCTTGCCCAGACCTTAATTTTGAAGGCTTTCCTTTTGATTTTATCTTCATCCTTCTCAGCATTTGTTACCAGGCTCGAGAACGAATTTGCCATCTCTGTTTCTTCTTCTTTAATCTGACCAGATCGACTGCATAAAAACACGCCGTTCTAATTGAGGAGGCAGTGTGGCTTAATGCTCACTGACCCAGGATTCTCAGTCACATTTTCAAGTTCTGGGGTTGACATGTAAACATGTAGTAGGGTTTACTTGCATGTAAAAATCAAAGCAATGTCTTATGAATTCTGTAAAGCCCCTCTGTCTCTAAATTTTAGCAATCAAAGAAATTGTACTGCTGAACCAGAGGTTTCCATGGAGACGGTTGGAATTCCTTTGGAGTGACATTAAATGAAATTTGGGTTTAGATATTTTCGTGTAACTGAACTGATTTTTTTCTATTTAATTTTATATGATGATATTGGATCTAAATCAAATTCCTATCTCTATTTCAGTTGCTTCTGTGCACTCCTCAGAATAGTTTGTTTAATTCATTCATCAATTCATTTATTTGAAAGATATTTATTGAACACTTAATTCTGTGTCAGGCACCAGGTAAGGTCCTGGGGATTATAAAAATGAGAAAGATCCTTCCATGCTTTCAAGATCAGAAGGAAAAATGGTGTAATAAGCCATTGAGAGAGCTAGAGCTGAGGATACATTGGCCAGGTCATGAACAAAAATACCCCGCCAGGAAGTGAAGCAGCTGATGTTTGTGTGTAGGAAAGAGGAACAGATTAAGAAGCAGATAGAGAAAAAGGAAAAAATGGAAAGGGGGGAAAGTGGCTGGAAACCAGAATGGAGGACTATTCAACCCACTCTAGTACTCTCGCCTGGAAAATCCCATGAACAAAGGAGCCTGGTAGGCTGCAGTCCATGGGGTCGCTAAGAGTATGACATGACTGAGCGACTTCACTTTCACTTTTCCTTTCATGCATTGGAGAAGGAAATGGCAACCCACTCCAGTGTTCTTGCCTGGAGAATCCCAGGAATGGGGGAGCTTGGTGGGCTGCCGTCTATGGGGTCGCACAGAGTCAGACACAACTGAAGCGACTTAGCAGCAGCAGCAGCAGCAGCAGGAGGAGGTGAGAACTTGATTGAGTGAGAGTGATAAGGGAAGGGCAAGGGTTTTAGATGATTCCTGGATTTCTGACTGAGGTGACTGGACCAGAAAGCAAAAATACAGCTTTGTGATTATTCAGCCATAGAAAGGAACAAAGCTGGGTCATTTGTAAGAGGTGTGGATGGACCTAGAGCCCATCATGCAGAATGAAGTAACTCAGAAAGAGAAAAACAAGTATCATGTATTAATGCATAGTCCCTTGGACTGCAAGGAGATCCAACCAGTCCATTCTGAAGGAGATCAGCCCTGGGATTTCTTTGGAAGAAATGATGCTAAAGCTGAAACTCCAGTACTTTGGCCACCTCATGCGAAGAGTTGACTCATTGGAAAAGACTCTGATGCTGGGAGGGATTGCGGGCAGGAGGAGAAGGGGACGACAGAGGATGAAATGGCTGGATGGCATCACTGACTCGATGGACGTGAATCTGGGTGAACTCCGGGAGTTGGTGATGGACAGGGAGGCCTTGCATGCTGCAGTTCATGGGGTCGCAAAGAGTCGGACAGGACTGAGCAACTGAACTGAACTGAACTGAACAGATAGAACCTGTTTGCAGGTCGGGAAAAGAGAGGCGGACATAGAGGACGGACAGATGGACACAGGAACTGAGGAAGGGGAAGGTAAGACGGGTTGAGAGAGTGGGATTGACATGCGGACATACCATGTGTAAAATTGAAAGCTAGAGGGAAGCTGCTGCATAGCATGGAGAGCTCAGCTCAGTGCTCTGCGATGATCTGGAGGGCTGGGACGGCGGGGTGGGAGGAAGATGCAAGAGAGAGGGGTTATAGATATACTTACAGCGGATTCGCTTCACTGTACATCAGAAACCAGCACAACATTGTAAAGTGATTATACTCCAATTTAAATAAATATACATGTATGTATGTATATGTATTTTAAGTATACATTTCTATATTATATTTAATACATATATTAATTATATTTTACAGAAATATATAAAAAGTCTGTATGTACACACATCCACATACACTAAAATGCACATATGTGTACTGGAATACACACACTAAAATATTATTGACATAGAAATATGCATATTAAAATGTGTGAGCAAAAATCATCATTGTAACTTCACGAACAGTGTTGCCAGTTGGTACTTTAAGGTGGCCAGGCTTCTAGATCTTTCTGGTCAGTCTTATTTCAGTGGACCATTTCAATGCGGACCATTGCCTGATCTCTCCTCTCTGGCCAGCAGCAGGCCACCGTGTGCCTTGGCTTCATTGAACTACCTTACTTCACACACTTCATTCTTTGCTTTTATTTAATTTTTATAAGTATCATTCTTGAGAGAGAATTTTGCTTCCTAGTTTGAAAAATAAATCTTAAAGTTTCCCCATATAGAAAAAGTTGGTTGTTTTGAACTGAAGGTTCTCTGAGATGGGCTTTTATCCAGTCTAGCGTTTGGATTGGTTTTGTTTTCATTCTCTGAGAGCTAAGTACTCCGTAGAAGTATTTGACTAAGATGTATTGTGCCTATCTGTACCTAATGAAGCACTAACCGCAGTAAATGGTGAGTGACAGTTTAATCAATTCAGTTCCTTCAGTAGTCACCAAGGGCACATGGGCTGTAATTTTTTAATCTTTCACTTTTCAAATACTGCAAATGCCAACATGAAAAGATCACCTTTGTTATGTGGCATACATTTTCTTGCAAGTTTAACCAAAAACCCATTTTTTACAGAATGTCTTTCATCTTTTAGAAGCCTAACTCATAGGGAAAGAGTTATATATTTTGCAATTATATAACATATTCCAGCAGAGAAAAGTAAGATAAATAAATGGCCACCTTGTGCATCAGCTTGCACTAGCTTTAATTGCATAATGGTATATTTCAGTGAACCATGGCTAAATAAAATTACCTATTAGGTTAATTAATGTGAAACCTTTCTGAGTTAGTAATGCATCCCTGTGTGTTAAATTCTGGTTGTGTTTAGCATTTAATCTAATTTACTAGTCTATTGTTTCTTTGTGGTTCCCTTGGATGGATGCTGAATATATATTTAGAGGATTAATCTTAGTTATAAAACTCCTTTCAACAGAGAATTACTTTCCTTTAGATTAGAATTAAAAAAGAATTAGTTTCCTAAATTTAGATTCCTGCTCTTCACTTTCTGGTCTTGTGAACAACAGCATTAGCACTGCTGGGAAGCTTTGTTAGAAATGCAAGATCTCAGAGCTCCACCCAGACCTCGGGGGTCAGAATCTGCATTCTGACCAGTTCCTCTTTTGGACCTGTTAAAAGGTGAGAGGCACTGCTTCAGATGCGTTTTTTTAGTGGACACATAGGCTTGGAGATCTTGGAGGAGATTTCTGGTGCCCTCATAGTGCTGAAAAAGAGGAAGGCAACAGAACTCACTTTGCTCAGTAATGGTTCTGCTCGGGGCTTCCCCAGTGGCTCAGTGGTAAAGAATCTGCCTGAAGTGCAGGAGACCTGGGTTCAATCCCTGGGTTGGAAAGATCCCCTGGAAGAGAGCATGGCAACCCACTCCAGTATTCTTGCCTGGAGAATCCCATGGACAGAGGAGCCTGGCGGGCTACAGTTCATGGAGTCGTAAAGAGCCGGACACGACTGAAGCGACTGAGCACAGCACACGCATGGTTCTGCTCATCTGCTGTCATCCTGCCAGAAGCACTCTGATGCTGGCTTTGTGCACAGCCCACTCTCCAAAGGTTTGACAGTGCAGATGGTTCTCAGTGGCTCTGAATGACTTCCCACGAGCTGAGGCCTTCTAACTCTCCGTGAGGGCAGGCCTCCCTTGCGGTCAAAGCGTGAGCTGGGTGCAGGGCTGGTGGCCGCTCTGCTCCCACTCTCGGGCATGGGCTGCATCATAACCCTGTAACTCCTCCCGGGCTCTGAGGCTGAAGAAGCTGCCACTCGAGAGTGACACTGGCACTCTTTGCCTAAAGCTCTGGGTCCTAAGGAATCTCAAACCCTTACTAATAAAGGAGGAAATTAGAAGCTAAAATTTAGGAGGGTGGGATTTTTGTTTTGTTTTGTTTTAATTGCACCATATTTTAAAATGTTAAAATCTTTCTACAGTATCTATTGAGATTGAACCAAACTGTTGCCCAGAGACTTGGGGAAGAAGGAGAAAAACGTTTTATTTTTTGATTACCAAAAGAACGTTCATGTCAAGTAGATAAATAATAACCTCTGCATTCTATTTTATACTTCTTCAGGTGGGATAACCACTTACTGGGTTATTTACATCTTGTAACTATGTTTGTGGGGAAATTGGGTACACGTCACATGAAATGTGTCAAATGCAGGTATTACTTCAAGATGAGAGGTGATGGATCTAATTAATACCTATTTTAGTCGAAAGATGTAGTTATCCTGCACCATAACATCCCAACAGGATGTAGGCTTGTGGACACAGCAGGGGAGGAGAAAGTGGGATAAACTGAGAGAGTCACATTGACATATATACATGAGCATGTGTAAAAGAGGTAGCTAGGAACAGCTAGATAGGAAGCAGATGTATAGCACGGGAAGCTCGGCACAGTGCTCTGTGATGACCTAGAGTGGTGGGATGGGGAGGCGGGTAGGAGGGAAGCTCACAAGGGAGGAAGAGATGTATATATACTCATGGCTGATTCATGTTATTGTATGGTGGAAATCAACACAGTGTTGTAAAGCCACTATCCTCCAATGATTTTTCTTAAAAAAACCTATGGCAACTTTGCAAAAATAAATAAAATTCACTTCAGTGATTAAAAAAAAATACTAATCAGTTGAATTACATTGCATCTTAGCTGGAGACTATGATGACTGTGAGACTTGGACTTCCCTGGTGGCTCAGATGGTAAAGCATCTGCCCAAAATGCGGGAGGCTCGGGTTCAGTCCCTGGGTTGGGAAGATCTCCTGGAGAAGGAAATGGCAACCCACTCCAGTATTCTTGCCTGGAAAATCCCATGGACTGAGGAGCCTGGTAGGTTACAGTCTATGAGGTCACAAAGAGTCGGACACGACTGAGTGACTTATGATTATTATGACTATGATGACCTAATCCTGTTTCACTCAGGTCTGGGTGGGTAGCTATGTTGTGATAACCCCTCTGACTCATTTGAACTGTGTCTTAAAAGTGAAAGAACAAATTCTTGTTCTGAGAAAGATGACAGTGATGATTACTTTTACAAATAAATAAATTACAGTTGGAGGAAGTCATATGAGAAGTGTTGGAGTTAGGGGACCTAACCTAGTCTGGTTGATCAGGAAGCCTTCCCAGGGAAGTGACATTGAACTTGATGTCTCCTACTCCGATTGAGAGAAAGTCTTGTCCCTTCCCCAGGGACTTCTATTTTCCCCTCTGCATTCCACTCTCCCCACCATTACCCCAAATTTAGTAACTTAGATAAATGTCATTTTGGGTTCCTTTGCCATGGAGTGCATACATCAGTATTCAAATACCTTCACATCTAGTTTAATTAATCTTTAACTGATTTGCTTCTCAAGTTATTCAAGGTCGAACTTTAACTGACATTTCATATTCTGGTCTGCAGTTCTAGATGGCTAGTGTTGATTCCAAGGCAAATTTATTAAAATATATATGAGTTCTTTTTTCCTCATGTAGGGAAAACCCAAAATGCCATGGGTCTTCCACTTAAAGTGATTAGTTCTATATATGGTCCCAAGGAGATGCTGTTCTTCTTCATTTCACCTTTCTTAAAATAAACTTAGTTTTAGAGGCGTTTTATATTTATAGAAAACTTGCAAAGATGGTAAAGACTTCTTCCTACTTATTCCTCACCTGGTTTCCCGATTGTTAACATCTTACATTACTACAGTACCTTGTCACAACTAGGAAACCCACAGTGGTATGTTACTATTAACCACACTTTATTTTGATTTTACTAGTTTTCCCCTAGTTTCCTGTTTCTGTTTTAGGATCCCATTTAGGTGACCACATTACGTGTGTTAATAGTTGCTGTGTTTCCTTAGCCTCCTCTGGGATATGGTAGTTTCTCAGACTGTCCCTGTTATTCTTGACCTTGACAGTTTTGAAGCATCTGAGGTATTTTGCAGAATGTCCCTCAATTCGGATTCGTCTCATGTTTTGGAAAAGAAGACTGCAGAGGCCAAGTGACATTCTTGTCATATCATGCCCAGACTATATGCTATCAGATGCCTTATCACTGATGATGCTAATTTAATCACCTGATTAAGGTTCTGCTTTCCAGTTTCCTCCATTATAAAGGTACAAGCCATCCCCTACCCTCACCTTCATACTTTACTCTTTGGAAACAAGTCACTAAGCTCAGCTGTCCCTCTGGAGTGCAGAGGGAGGAGGAAAATACTGCTTTTGATTATTCATTCAAGAAATATCTTTGAGCCCTTACTATATGCCTGACACTCTACTGTGCCCTGAGGACAAGGTGATAGCCACAACCTTGTCCCTGATCTTAGAGGTCTTTTGTCTTGCTGAGATACAACCCTCAGAAGCAAAGACAGACGAGCATCCTTTGAGTGCAATGAAGGAAACAAACCAGGGAAAGAAGGGCGAGACATGGGGCCTTGATAATAAGGAGGAACCCGCCTTACATATGGTGCTGGGAAAGACATTTCTCAATGGAGCCATTTCAGTTGACCCCCTGAATAACAAGAAACAATCACAATGGAATATTACTCAGCTATTAAAAGGAATGAAATAATGCCATTTGCAGCAACATGAATGGACCTAGAGACTGTCATACTGAGTGAAGTAAGTCAGAAAGAGAAAGAAAAATATTATATCATATCCCTTATATGTGGACTGTCAAAAGAAATGATATGAAAGAACTTATGGTTAATGGAGAGTGGAGTGGCAGAAAGGGATAGTTAGGGAGTTTGGGATGGACAGGTACCCACTGTTATATTGAAAATGGATGACCAACAAGGTCTTATTGTAGAGCACAGGGAACTCTGCTCCATATTATGTGGAAGCCTGGATGGGAAGGGAGTTTTGGGGAGAATGGATCCATGTATATGTATGTCCGAGTTCCTTTGCTGTTTACATGAAACTATCACAGCATTGTTAATCGGCTATGCTCCAATATAAAATAAAAGGTTAAAAAAAAAAGAAGCAATTATCTGTGCAAATAGGGAGGGAAAACGTGTTCTGGGCGGAGGGAACACGTCATGCGAAGATACTGAAATGGGGAAGAGCTTGGTATGTTTTAGGAGCAAGACGGCAGAGCAGCCTGACTGCAGTCTCGGAGTCATGTCATGGGTAGAGGTACCACGTGGAAGCTGGAAGGCATGTCAGGTTTTGCTCTCTCCAGTCTCCATTCTTGATTTTCAGGCAGGAAAAAAAGCCCAAGAAATAATTTGTAAAATCTGTCTTATCTCCTTTTATCAACATAGTATCCTTGTATACAGCACATAAATGAAAGGCTGGATCTGTGCTCCAATGAAACCTTGTTTTGAACACTGAAATTTGAATTTCATATACTATTTATATATCACCAAATATTCTTTTGATTTTTTTGACCGTTTAAAAATTTAAAATCCATTGCTAGCTTGGAGGCTATATAAAAACAGGCCCTTGGTAGCATTTGGCACGTGGCCCTGTGCATTACTGTGTGATGCCCCTGCCGCATACCCAGCAGAGGAAGGGCTTATAATACTGCTGGTCTCATTCCTTTGCTGCCATGAGTGGGAAAAAATGAGGTAGCTGTGCAACTAGTGGTTGTAATTGCTTCTGTCCTCAAAGCTATTAGAATAACCAGGTTCTGGACTTCCCTGGTGGTCCAGAGGATAAGAATCTGCCTGCCAACACAGGCGACACCAGTCCGATCCCAAGTCTGGGAAGATCCCACACGAGTCCATGTGCCCCACTGCTGAGCCCGTGGTTCAGAGCCAGTGCACCGCAGCGAGAGAAGCCACCACAAGGAGAAGCCCACACATAGCAACTAGAGAAAGTGCATGCAGCAGCAAAGACCCGGCACTGTCAAAAATAAATGAATGAAATGAAAGAACGGGATTCTTCATGGTATGTCCAACTTTGTTTACCACAAGTATTGGAATATAGGGAAAAAGCGAGAACTTCTAGCCCGGGGAATAAAACACAAATTCTTAGAGTAGAATATGGTCCGTGGCTCTCTTTTTAACTTCTTCGGTTTTCCATACAGAGCCATGACACTAGCGCTTGGCTCTGTCAGGATTCCTCAGTTACTGGCTCCAAGCTTTTTAATTCAGGTGATTCTTCTTCACCTGAAACGCACTGTTCTCACTCCTGGCTCCATCACTTCATTATCCGTCAGGTTCCACTCATGCAAATGTTTTCTCACCACCCCCATCCCCAACACAAACACACACACACACACACACACACACTGAGCTGTGAATATGTCCTTTCAAGCTTCTTTGGTAACTTTTCACAGGAATTGTGTATAAAGTTTTAGAATTCCTGTATTTATAGCATATATACTTGAAAGACATGGGATAGACATTTCCCCACAAATGAAAATAGTCCTAAAAGTTTATGTGATGGTACCAATAATAAGTGAAGCTGGAAAAAAAAAAAAACAGAACTTTTTCCATTTTGTTGTTGTTCAGTAGCTAAGTTGTGTCCGACTCTTTGCAACCCCAAGGACTGCTCATAATGACAAAGAATAATCGATTCTGCTTAAAATCTTGATTTGAATTTTAATGCAAAAATATTTACACAGCTGTGGTATAAAATTAAATCAAGAAATTTTGATTTTGAAAGAATTAAAGATGTGTGAGCATGGGTGGGTATTTTATAATATTACCTTGCCTGGTAACTAATCTGAAAATAAGAGTTTGAACACACTGCATTCTCTGACACCTTTAATTGTAAGCTTTTGTAACCAGTTTTTATTCTTGAAAATTTTAAATCAAGTGCTTGGTAATTACACAATGATTCAAATTCCCAATAGAAGCAAATTAAAGGAGACATTTGCTGAAATAAAATTACATATCATAAATATAGAGCTTAAGTGGATGAATTCTTTCTCAGTAAACCACTCAGGGAAGTCAGCTTAATCCATTAAGACAGGTAGCACAGCTAATGGAGGGTAACAAAGGAAAAAGGAGGGGAAAACAAAGGGAAAGCAGGCAATGCTGCTGAGTCACTTCAGTCATGCCCAACTCTATGCGACCCACAGACGACAGCCCACCAGGCTCCCCCGTCCCTGGGATTCTCCAGGTAAGAACACTGGAGGGGGTTGCCATTTCCTTCTCCAATGCATGAAAGTGAAAAGTGAAAATGAAGTCGCTCAGTTGTGTCTGACTCCTAGCGACCCCATGGACTGCAGCCTATCAGGCTGCTCTGTCCATGGGATTTTCCAGGCAAGAGTACTGTAGTGGGTTGCCATTGCCTTCTCCAAGCAGGCAATAGTCCCTCCATATTAAATTGAAGTGTTTATTGTTTAGCAGTAAAGAAGCTCTAGTAATAAAGTATTCTGCTGTGTTAAGACGTTGATGTGTTTTATATTTCTACTTTTTAATTTTTTTGTGCTTTGTATCTCTTTTTGTAAATCCTTTGCATATAATTCTCTAAGCTTTATTAGTATCTCCTCAAGCATTTTTGAAAAATGACACCATGGGAAACATCCATTAGAAATGAGAGTTCAAATCCTTTAGCCCGCTAAGCAGATAAGTGCCTATTGAAATGCTGTATCATTTCATTGCAACTGAGAATTGCAGCATAGATTTATCTTTTAATTGTTCTAAGCATCAGATCATGAAGATATTATGGACCAAGTACAATCAATGGTAAAAGAATTTCCATTAAGAAGTTCTGACAGCGTAAAGGTTACCTCACCAACCAGCTTAGCAGAGTTCACAGTGGGGTGGTTATGCCTTCTGCTGAGGGTCTTTGCACTTAGTTGCAGCTTGTGTTGGGAAAGACTAAGGTTGATACACGAAGAATAGAAGGTATATTCAGAATAGAGTAAAGGAAGGTGCTGCTGCTGCTGCTAAGTCGCTTCAGTTGTGTCCGACTCTGTGTGACCCCAGAGACGGCGGCCCACCAGGCTCCCCCGTCCCTGGGATTCTCCAGGCAAGAACACTGGAGTGGGTTGCCATTTCCTTCTCCAATGCATGAAAGTGAAAAGTAAAAGTGAAGTCGTTCAGTTGTGTCCGACTCCTAGCGAGCCCATGGATTGCAGCCTACCAGGCTCCTCCGTCCTTGGGATTTTCCAGGCAAGAGGACTGGAGTGGGTTGCCATTGCCTTCTCCAAGGAAGGTGCTGGTGGCTGTTAAAGATTTAAGATATTTTCTCTGTACTTGTATACATATATACTGTATGTATATTTTATGTGTACTTGCCAACAGAGATCCATTTAGGCAAAGCTATGGTTTTTCCAATAGTCACGCATGGATGTGAGAGTTGGACTGTAAAGAATGCTGAGCACTGAAAAATTGATGCTTTTGAACTGTAGTGTTGGAGAAGACTCTTGAGAGTCCCCTTGGACTGCAAGGAGATCCAACCAGTCCATCCTAAAGGAAATCAGTCCTGAATATTCATTGGAAGGAATGATGCTGAAGCTGAAACTCCAATACTTTGACCATCTGATGCACAGAACTGACTCATTGGAAGAGGCCCTGATGCTGGGAAAGATTGAAGGCAGGAGGAAAAGGGGATGGCAGAGGATGAGATGGTTGGATGGCATCACTGACTCAATGGACAATAGCTTGAGCCAGCTTTGGGAGTTGATAATGGACAGGGAAGCCTGGCATGCTACAGTCCATGGGTCGCAAAGAGTTGGACATGACTGAGCAACTGAACTGAACTGATGTAAACTTGTGCATTTTTCTCTATGAGTTTGATTTGTGTGTGTGTACTCAGTCATGTCCGCCTCTTTGTGACCCAATAACTGTAGCCCACCATGCTCCTCTGCCCATGGAGTTTTCCAGGCAAGAATGTTGGAGTGAGTTGCCATTTCCTTCTCCCAGGAGTCTTCCCAACCCAGGGATCAAAGCCACGTCTCTTGTGTCACCTGTATTAACAGACAGATTCTTCACCATGGCAGCACCTGGAAGACCTTATATAACATAATAAGAAGGCAGTAGAAATGTAGGCCAGTGTCTTAGAAAAGAATTCTTGGTATAAAAAATGTAAAAATCCATCAAATTGAAATCTTAGATCTAACTGGATGTTTGAAGCCCTAATAGCTATAAGAGTATCATTACATTTTAATATACAAGTAAATGAATTCTTAATACCAATATAGATATTCAATCTTTTAAAATTTTTATTAGTATTATTACTATCATTGTTAATTTTATACTTTTTAGTGAGGTGTACTTGATTTACAAGATTGCATTACAGGTGTACAACATAGCGATTCAATATTTGTATATATTCCACTCCATTTGAAGTAACTACAAAATAATGGCTATATATATCCCTGTGCTATACAGTGTATCCTTTGTTGCCCATTTACTTTGCACATAATATTTTATATCTCTCAATCCCATACCATTTTCTTGCCTCTTCCACTTCCCTCTTCCCACTGGAAAGCACTAGTTTGTTCTCTGAATCTGTGAGTCTGTTTCTGTTTAGTTATATACATTTATTTTATTTTTTAGATTTAACACATTAGGTGATAACATAGAGTATTTGTTTTTCTCTGTCTGCCTTATCTCACTAAGCATAATACCCACTATGCTTAGTGATTTATCTGTGTTGTTGCAAGTGGCAGAATTTCATTCTTTTTATGGCTAATATTCTGTAGTATGTATGTGTGTACATATGTATTCACATCCTTTTTATCCCTTCGCCTGTTGATGAAAGCAACTAAGGTTGCTCCTCTTTCTTGGCTATTGTAAATAATGCTGCTACAAACATTGGGGTACATGTATCTTTTCCAAAAAGTGTTTTTGTTCTCTTCAGATATATGCCCAGGAGTGAAATTGCTGGATCATAGGTTAGTTCTGTTTTTAGTGTTTGAGGCATCTCCGTAATATTTTGCGTAGTGGCTGTACCAATTTACATTTTTACCAAGAGTGCACCAGGTCCTGTTTTCTCAACATCCTCACCAGATTTGTTATTTGTACACTTTTGGGTGGCAGGCACTCTGACAGCTGTGAAGTAATGTCTCATTGTGTTTCTGATTTGTGTTTCTCTGACAATTAGTGATGTTGAACATCTTTTCATGTGCCTGTTGGCCATCTGTATATCTTTTTTGGACAAATGTCTATTCATATCGTCTGCCAATTTTTAAACTTTTTAAAATAGTAAGTTGTATGAGCTATTTAGTATTTTGGATATTAATCCCATTTCAGTCATATCATTTGAAAATATTTTCTCCCATTCCATGGGTTGCCTTTTTTTTTTTTTTGGATCATTTCCTTTGCTGTGCAAAAGCTTTCAACTTTAGTTAGGTCCCATTTGTTTATTTTTGCTTATGTTTCCTTTTCCTGAGAAGATTGATCCAAAAAAAAATTGCTATATTCATGTTAAAGAGTGTTCTGCCTGTGTTCCCTTCTAAGAGTTTCATGGTTTCATGTTTTGTGTTAAGGTCTTTAAACCATTTTGAGGTTTTGTTTTGTGTATGGTTCTAATTTCATTCTTTTTTATGCAGCTGTTCAGTTTTCGCATCTCCACTTAGTGAAGAGAATGTCTGTTCCTCATTGTATATTCTTGTCTCTTTTGCCATAGATTGTTTCAGATTGAGGCTCCAGGTCTTTAATAGCCTTGGTTTTAGTCAGTTTTGTCGAAAATACTGAAATTAAAGCATTGTGATAAATATTCTGGTGAAGATGTAAATGTATTAATATTAGTCAGGAAAGATATCTTTAAATATATTTCAAAAGAAAGCTGCATATTTCTCATTAAGCACTCATTTATAAACATTCAGAATACCCTAAAAAGGACCCCACCATAAGTGCATGGGTTTATTTCTGGCCTATCTGTTTTATTGATCAATTTTCGTGCCATTACTGTACTGCTCTGATTACTGTAGCTTTGGATTATACTTCAAAGTCAGGGAACTGTTTTCTTTTTTCTCCTCTTCAATTTTTTGGAATAGTTTGAGAAGAATATATATCATCTCTTCATTATATGTTCAGTGGAATTCCCTTGTGAAGCTGTCCAGTCCTGGAGTTTGTCTGCTAGGGGTTTTTGTTTGGTTTGGTCTGGGTGTTTTGTTTGCTTGTTTGCTTTTAATTGCAGATTCATTTTCACTACTAGTGATCTATTCAGAATACCTGTTCCTTTGGTTCATTTTTGAAAGGTTTTATGTTTCTAGAAATGTATTAATTTCTTCTGTATTGTCTAATTTGTTGGCATATAGCTCTAGTATTCTGTTCTGATTTTTTTAAATATCTCTACCATATCAGTTGCTATTTCTCCTTCTTTACTTCTTATTTTATTTGGATCTTCTCTCTTTTTTTCTTGATGAGCCTTTCTAAAGATTTATCAATTTTACCTTTTAGAAAAACCAGCTCTTGATGTCATTGATCTGCTGCATTGTATTTTGGCTTTCTATTTTATTTTCTCTCTGATCTTTATTATTTCCTTCCTTCTGCTGACTTTAGACTTTGTCTGTTCTTCTTTTCTAATTCCTTCAGATAGTAGGTTAGGCAGTCTATTTGAGATTTCTCCTATATCTTGAGGTAGACCCGTATCACTATAAACTTCCTTCTCAGAACTCCTTTTGCTGCATCCCGTAGATTTTGGGAAGTTGTGTTTTCATTTTCATTTGTCTTGGGGTATCTCCTGGTTTCCTGTCTGATTTCTTCATTGACTCATTGGTTTTTAGTAGCATGTTGTGTCTTTCTCTGTTAAATTAGGTGGACGGTTGCAGGTTATGGTCTTAAAGGGGTATGTGGAAGCATCCTTATATAGTCTGTGTGTGCCCATTGGCTTTGGTGGGAGAACTGGATCTCTTATAAGCATGAGTCATGTCTTTCCCCAGAGTGTGCTGGCAGCTATTACTTGTTAGGAAGAGGGGCTTGAGATGGAGTGGCTAGAGCAAGAGCCAGGGCTTCCCTATCCTTAGTGGCCAACTCTACTCTACTGGGGGCAAAGTCAGCTCCCAGGCTGCTGAGCGGAGTCCTGAGGGTCAGGTCTGAGCTGGGTCAGTTCCCTCTGACTGTGTCTGCCTTCTCCCAGCACCAGTACCCTTGCCCCTGAATCAGGAGGGGCTGGCTGGAGCAGTCACTCAGTGTGGATCTGGGTGTGGTCTATGGCAGAGTGCTGGACTGCTTCTGGTGCATTGCCCACTGAGGTGCCAGATGCCATCCTTACCCCATTCACATGCCACTTGGAGTCTGAGCTGACTGGCTCTGAGCTGCCTCCCCACCTCACCAGCATGGGCTCTGCTTGTCCATGGCAGCTCTCATCCCGTGTGGAATGGCATTGCAGAGCAAGTGGAGCCAGAATGAGATCTTGGCTCAGGCGGGGAGTACGTGCCAGGCCAGTGGTAGGAAACTGGCCAGAGTGCAGTGTGGTTTCCATTTGCTTTCTCGACCTTGTTTTGGGAGTGAGCAAGTGTGTGTGCACTCTGCACAAGTGGAGTCTAGGTTTTTTACAGTCCTTCTTGAAGTCCCACTGGTTTTCTAACCAGCTGAAGAGACTCATCTTTCCTCCTACTGCTGACCCCAGAATTGGGATGCTCAGTGTGTGACTGGAACAGCTCGCTCCCCAGAAAGGAGGATCTCCCTCTTCTGAGTCCCCTCCCAAGGGCACAGGTCTTGACCTGATTGCTTCTCTTCCCTTCCTACCCAGTTCCATCTGGACTGTTCTTACGGGTTGTACAAAAGCCTTTTTGCAAGTCTTCAGTTAGTTTTCACTGAGAATTGCTCCATGTGTAAATGTGTGTGTATGTGTGTGTGTATGAATTTTATTTTTATTTTTACTTTTTTTTTAACACAAAAAGCATTTTGTATTGGGGTATAGATGATTAACAATGTTGTGATAGCTTCAGGTGAACACTGAGGCGACTCAGCTGTACATATACATGTATCCATTCTCCCCCAAATCCCCCTCCCATCCAGGCTGGCACATAACTCGAGCAGAGTTCCATGTGGTATACAATAGGTTTTTGTTGGTTATCCGTTTTAAATACAGCAGTGTGTACATGACCTTCCCAAAGTCCTTAACTATCCTTTCTCCCTGGCAACCATGATTTCATTTTCTATGTCTGTGAGTCTCTGCTTTGTAAGTAAATTCATTTGTATCATTTCTTTTTAGATTCCACATATAAGGGATGTCATGTGATATTTCTCATTCTCCGTCTGACTTACTTCACTCAGTATGGCACCAGATCCATGCATGTTGCTGCAAATGGCATTATTTCATTATGTGCCTAAAACACTGCTTTTTTTTCTAATGTTTCTTTATTTGTAGTTGATTATGATTGCTTTATAACACTGGTTTGATTTCTGTCATACTTCAACATGAATCAACCACAGGTGGACATATGTCCCCTCCGTCTTGACTCTCCCTGCCACCTGCCACCTATTCCTTCTCCTCTAGGTTATCGCAGAACCTAGAGTCTATTATACAGAGTGAAGTAAATCAGAAAGAGGAAAACAAATATTGTATATTAATGCATATATATATATGTATATATATACAGAAAGAGAGAGAGAGAATCTAGAAGGATGGTACTTATGAGCCTGTTCACAGCGCAGCAATGGAGAGACAGACATAGAGAACAGACTTGTGGCCAAAGGTGGGAGAGAAGAGGGAAAGGGTGAGATGAACGGAGAGGGTACCTTGGAAGCACATGTACTAACGTAGGTAACTAACTAACATACACGAACAAGGGTAAATAGATAGCCAATGGAAATCTCCTGTATGACTCGGGGAACTCGAACTGGAACTCTGTGATCACCTAGAACAGTGATTTTGAAATTAATTCTTTATTACTAAAATGGAATTATTTTTATGATATAAAGTCGCACTTGTTTGTTTTCATTTTGACTCTATATTCTGTTGGTGTTTAATTTGGATAAAAATTATGTGATGTAATAGAGATTTCTGCTGATGTATTACTTTTTAAATTCAAGATACTATTCACATACAACTGGTGCAGCTACAGAGAAGTGAGTCATCGTCTTTAACTTCTGGAGGATCTGAAATAAGTACACAAGGGACTGCTTACTCTAAACTGAATATGAAGGACGCCCCTGGTGGCCTGGTGAAGACTTCACCTTCCAGCGCAGGAGGTGTGAGTTCGATCCATAGTCAGAGAGCTCAAATCTCACTTGCCTGGTGGCCAAGAAACCCAAAACATTAAAGAGAAAGCAATATTGTAGCAAATTTAATAAAGACTTTGAAAATGGTCCACATCAAAAAATCTTTTTAAAAAATGAATTATGAGTGCTGCAAGTGAAGAAGTGTCTTACTTTCTTTATGATTTTATTACGGTCTTTTCAGGAAACATAAACTCCTTCAAGGTAGAGCCATTTAATAAAATCATAGAGAACTGTAAGAAGTTAGAGAGATCTAACAAAAACAGTGAATTAATCCAGGTCTTCAGAAGGTGGGAATCAGGTCAGTTCAAAGAACTTCATCTGCAGGAAGCTGGCCACTTTTTTGCCAGCTCTGCCATTAAAGTGGTTTATTTCATCAACATGTGCTAGTTTCTTTCCATCCTGTCCCCAGGTGACTTTAGACTTTCAGCATAAGTGTCTTATTTACTTTCTGCCTGTACTATGGGTCAGGTGTTCCTATAGGGTTAGGTGCAGGCTTCTGGGGTCTGGGAGGCAAGGTCTCCTAATACACTGGACTGCCTTGCCAGATAGCAGCTGTAAGCATGACCGAAGAAGTTGACCATAGTAGATGTCTGGTATTGAATGAGAGTTTAACAAACAAACTCAGAAATATAGCTGTCCTGTCTGCAAAATGTTCATGGAAGACTTTGTGGAAGAGATCGTATTTGTTGTTGTTGTTTAGCCGCTAAGTTGTATGCAACTCTTTGTGGCCCCGTAGACTGTAGCCCACCAGGCTCCTCTGTCCATGGAATTTCCCAGGCAAAAATATTTCAGTGGGTTGCCATTTCTTTCTCCAGAGGCTCTTCTTGACCCAGGGATCAAACCCACATCTACTGTATTGCAGGCAGATTCTTTACCACTGAGCCATAGGTTGGGTTGTATTTACATGTTGAGAGCAAACAGGTAAAGAAAAAAGGAGTTCTAGGAAGTGGAGCAGTTCGGGCCGAGTTGTCTAGATTTATGCTTGGCCCATGGGCAGATCAGTCTGGTTCAGAGATCCTCTCTGTTCAGTTCAGTTCCATCGCTCAGTCATGTCCAACTTTTTGTGATCCCATGGACTGCAGCACACCAGGCCTCCCTATCCATCACCAACTCCCGGAGCTTGCTCAAACTCATGTCAAACTCATGTCCGTTGAGTCGATGATGCCATCCAACCATCTCATCTTCTGTCGTCCCCTTCTCCTCCCGCCTTCAGTCTTTCCCAGCATCAGGATCTTTTCCAGTAAGTCATTTCTTCTCATCAGGTGGCCAAAGTATTGGAATTTCAGCTTCAGCATCAGTCCTTCCAGTGAATATTCAGGACTGATTTCTTTGAGGATTGACTGGTTGATCTCCTTACAGTCCAAGGGACTCTCAAGAGTCTTCTCCAACACCACAGTTTAAAGTTCACAGATCCTCACTGTAGTTGCCCTAAATCAACTAAATGCCTGACCTCCAACTGATTGAAACCAGGTCTCTGGAGTTTGTGTTCAGATCATCTGCTTTGTTTTAAAAGTTCCCCACTCCAGTGCTTTTGCCTGGAAAATCCCATGGATGGAGGAGCCTGGAGGGCTGCAGTCCATGGAGTCGCTAAGAGTCAGACACGACTCAGCGACTTCACTTTCACTTTTCACTTTCATGCATTGGAGAAAGAAATGGCAACCCACTCCGGTGTTCTTGCCTGGAGAATCCCAGGGACGGGGGAGCCTGGTGGGCTGCCGTCTATGGGGTTGCACAGAGTCAGACACGACTGAAGTGACTTAGCAATAGCAATAGATGATTTTGATGCAAAGAGAGCCCTGGAAAGTTGGAGAGGACAACACATTATGAATTTGTGAAATCGAGTTGGAAAAGCATGGTAGAATAAGACTGTGGAGGCTTTCTATATTAGGCTGAGGAGTTTCTTGATTGTATCCTGAGTGAAGGTGAGTCAGTGAGATTCACTGAATTGGGTTCCACCATTTTCTGAGCCTGGTGTGAAACAGTGAAAAGTGAAAGTGTTAGTCACTCAGTCATGTCGGACTCTCTGTGACTCTGTGGACTGTAGCCCACCAGGCTCCCCTGTCCATGGGATTCCCCAGGCAAGAATACTGGAGTGGGTAGCCATTCCCTTCTCCAGGGGATCTTCCTGACCCAAGGATTAAACCCTGGTCTCCCACATTGCAGGCAGATCCTTTGAGCCTGATATAGTTGTGTCTGTTTGGAACCCTTTCTGGGCAGTAGACAGAGAAGGGCAACACAAGTTATGGGGTCTAGGTGAGAATGTTATTTATTCGCTCTTTCTCTTTGTAGGAGTAGATGTTCTAATTGCAGATTTAGTTTTCTAAGCAGAATATATTGAAGTTTTTGTAACAATTCTTTCTTCTCTCTTTAGGGGAGTTGGCTGCATCTTTGTTGAGATGATCCAGGGAGTTGCTGCTTTTCCAGGAATGAAAGACATTCAGGATCAACTTGAACGAATATTTCTGGTAAGTTCTTTACGGAATGCTTCTGAGGAATGTTGGTTCTGAATGCATTCCTTAGTGACAAATCCTACAGTGAAAGTGGAAAATAATTTCAGATTTGTTGGTTGTCACATTTAATTCTAACATATTTTTGGGACCTTTGCAAAAGCAGGAAATTAGTGAAGAATTGTGTTTTTAAACTACTGCACATGAATAATATGCCAAAACACTAAGAAAAGATAGAATGTCAGAGGCAATATAGAAGAGTGGGCTAAAAATGAAGGCTCTGATAAGAAAATGCCAAATAATTTATTTAGATAGCCCCTGCTTTACACCCTGTTGCTGTGTCTTGACTCCCTCCCACACCCACCCACTTTTTTCCAAAAAGCAGAGCATGAAAAGAAAGAAAGGGAAATGGTAACTTTAGAATGGAGAAATCGGGCAGCTAGTGCCCCAGCCTGGTCTTCAAGGTTGAGATCATCACAGGGAAGTCACACTGAGAGCGTGTACCCTTTGTATCAATATATTGAGGACGGCCCTTTGCTTCTGTGGTCTTCCTCCCAAAGTTATAACTCCATTCTAATCAGGAAAAGACAGCACACAAACCCAGATGGCAGAACATTCTACGAAACACGTGACTAGTACTTCTTTTTCTTTTTTTTTTAATTGGAGGCTAATTACTTTACAATATTGTGGTGGTTTTTGCCATAGATTGATCTGAATCAGCAATGGGTGTACATGTGTACCCCCATCCTGAACACCCCTCCCCTGACTGCTGCCGCTAAGTTGCTTCAGTCGTGTCTGACTCTGTGCGACCCCATAGACGGTAGCCCACCAGGCTCTCCCGTCCCTAGGATTCTCCAGGCAAGAACACTGGAGTGGGTTGCCATTTCCTTCTCCCCTGACTAGTACTTCTTAAAACTGTCAAGGTCATGAAAAACAAAGTCTGAGACACTGTCACAGCCGAAAGGGGCCAGGGAGACATGAGAACATAATGTCATGTGGTGTCCTGCATGGAATCCTGGGAGAGAAAAAGAGCTTTAGAGAAAACGTAGTACAAGGCAAGTGAGGTGTGCAGTGCAGTGCATCCACATTGCAGGCTGTGCTCCTTGCATGTGGTGGATGCTCCGTGTAACGTCAGGTTTCAACAATCGGGAAACTGGGAAAGGCGTAAACAGGAACCCTCTGTCCTGCTGTCCACGGTTTTGTATAAATCTAAAACTATACTAAAATTTAAAAATTTTTAATCTGCACAAAATAAAAAATTTGTTCTGTAGCTAGATAACCTTGGTTTGCCACCTACTCTGTCACTTTGGGCAAGGAACTTAGCTCGCTGAACCTTAGTGTTTTCCTTGGGCAAGATGAGGTTTATTATATACCAGGTGGCTCAGTGGTAAAGAACCCGCCTGCCAGTGCCAGTGACGTGGGTTCGATCCCTGGATCGGGAAGATCCCCTGGAGAAGGAAATGGCAACCCACCCCAGTGTGCTTGACTGGGAAACTCCATGCACAGAGGAGCCTGGCAGGTTACAGCCCGTGGGGTCTCAGAGTTGGACACGACCAAAGCAACTTACTTATTAGCACTATAGCAGTAGTACCAAAAATTTTGTTTCATGAAAGCATAGTTTATTGATACAGCTTAGTCAAAGTTTTAATTTTCAATATTATTTTTATAATGTAAGCATTTCCAATAGGTACTATCTTGTTGAATTGTTTCTTATATGGAGATTTTGCAATTATTTCTTGATTTTATAGCAATTATTTCCTAATTTTATGGATATTTAGATACCTTTGAGCTATGATGAGGCTTTTAATAAATCATTGTAAATTTTGTGTGGAAACATTGATAAACCAAGCTATTGTTTGCTCTTATTAGAGCACAGAGACCCTTAAATGCAGATAAGTATCATAATTTATGATAATAATGCCTTCATTTACTGTAATTTTTTTTACATGTGTGGTGATTTTTACAAGTAAAATGTCCTTTAGTAATTAGATAAAGATCCTCATCTATATAAAATTGCTGCTTTAGAATTAAATAATGTTAAGTTTTACCCTAAAGAATTAGATGTGACCAAAAAAAGAAATCTACAAACTTCTCTTGACAGTAAATGTTATCCTCTTAAATATTTTATTTCCTCCACTGACTTCTTTAACTTTGCACGTGTTAGCCATGTGACACATTAGACTAGCAGACTCTCTCAGGAGTTGTGGGATCACTGGAAGAAGAAATTTTAGTAACCAGTATAGTTGAATCACTAGGAAAAAATGCTTTTCCATGGTGACCTTTCATGTCTGGTCTGAAGAGGAATGACTTAAATGTGATTAAATCCACATTCCCAGGCTTCCCATGTGAACTGCCAGAGACTTTTCTAAAGCAGCATACCTGGCCTCTGGGAAAGCATTGTCAAGGAAGTAATGAACTCTGAAAAGTCATGAAACGTGGGATTGTTTGGTTTGTTTTGCGTTTAATACAGAGATTAAGTCCATTCATTTGCCTGTGAGCTGTATATAGAAAGGTGTTTAATAACTCTGAAGCACAGAATTAATAGCTTGTTCCCCACCACCACTAATATAATTAACTCCCACACATTGAGTCTTTATGTGAAAAGCAACCAAGATCAGTCACTAGAGTCTTTATATTTTTCTTTTGAAGGTTTTCTTTCTGATGTTTTTCTTTTTTCTTCCTTTGATGGGAAGGAGCAGTTCACATGTTTTAACAAGTCCAGTGCATTCACTTCCACGTACAACAGCAATGTTGATAAATGTAGGCTGAGCTGGCTATTCTGCAACTTGAGATTTCACCATTAAATCATTTCCCTTGAAACTGTGATGCTCGTATACAAGAAAAGAAGGAAAGTAATGGAATTTGACAAATTATATTCAAGACATTTTGAATCACCAGGTGAATGGGTACCTACTTCTCTAGCAGTGACTCTGCTATTAGAGGGAAAGAGTGATTTATTTTATTTCTTCAATGTTACTCACTTTTTAATGTGCCATGATGTTTTCTATTTACCTTTATTAGTTGCAAAAATAAGCAGTAGATGTCTACACCCAGGTAAATACACACTCAGAGTGACAAGATCATAACTAACAAGAAATTTTGTATTCTAATCACATTGTTCTGAATTGAAAGAGAAATCTACTTGATGAAACCCTGGGAACATTCTTCTGTCATTTCACAACAGCTGGACAAAGGGCAGAGAGTGCTTGCTCAGCTGTTTGAGATCTTGGCAGATGCTCCTGGGTTTGTGTGGCTCATGACCCCAGAGTACCGCAGCCAGGACGGAGAGGCTGGCATGATTGTGTCTTGAGGGCATGTCCCAGTTCTTCTTGCTTTTGAATGTTGATTAACCCCAGAGGTTCACCTTTCGCTGTCTCCTGGGTCTTCTGGCTTGCAATGGCATTTCATCCGCCAGTTATTTGTTAACACATCATACATTATTTGATTGGTACCCTTGTTAAGTGTTTCTCTTCCTCGTATATGTCATCCAGAATTTAAAAGAGTGTGCGTCTGTGTATGTGAAAAGAGCCACTTGCAACTTTGAAATCTACTACTCATCCTGGCTTTTGAGTCAGATCCTTCTTTGAGCTTATGTGTTTCGCAGTGAACTGGCTGCAGAGATGTCTGTGGATCCAGTTCCAGTCCCTGTTTTCTTATCCTGGCTCTCTTTCCAGGATCTTTATTTTTTTTTTAATTGGTTTAATTGGTTGGTTTCTGCTGTACAACAATGCGAATCAGCCATAAGTATACATATACCCCCTTCCTCTTGAGCCTCCCTCCCCCGACCCCTCATCCCACCCCTTGGGTCATCAGAGAGCACTGGCTAAGCTCCCCATGTTATATAGCAGCTTCCCACTAGCTGTCTGTGTTCGACATGGGTAGTGTATATGCGTCAGTGCTCTCTTAACCATAATCCTGAGGTTTCATGATTGGCTAGAACAGCCATGTAGTATGTAAAAGAAAGTTTCCACCACTTCCTCTCATGGTCATTACCAGCCAGTTGGATGTAGCAGCCATATCATTAAGATGGAATATTGCTGTCACAGATTTGTATCTTCACTTCCATCGCTGGGTTGCTTGAGGTGATTTCCGCCATATTTCTTCAGCACTCACTCTGCAGCACTGGGTACAATGGAGATGGAAAGGAATCTATCTGCCATGCTATCTGCCCTGGAATAAATGAGGACGATCAAGATAGGCAGGCTAGACATACCCTTGGGAATGGAGTCATGAAAAATTGCTGAGCAATTGCTCAGCAGATGGGAGATCCAGTAACTGTAGGTCCTGTATTCATTAAAATACTTAACTCTTAAGAGTTCAATATTGAATTCCTGAACAAGCCGTCTTTTCTAATTGGATTGTAGTTTCTGCATCTGTAAAGGGAGAAGTTGAGCCAAATGATTTTAATAATGTCTTGCTGCTCTAACCTTTTTTAATTCTAAAAATGCATGATATTACAGGATTATGCATAAGGGCTGTGGGCGTTCTGATAAAATTGCTCAGAACATTTTCGTTAAGCATTTAAGAAAGGATAAGGTTTGAAGTGGAGTAAGGGAGATGGGGAGTCCAGGAGAGGAGTAGGTATAGTAGGTATCCGTCTTATATGCCTGGAAGGTGACATTGGACATTGAAATTTAGACCCTGAATGATTGAGGACTTCTAATTTTATTTTATTTTTTAAGTAATAAAGAGACAGTACAGTGTTTAACAAAAGAATAAAAAAGGTTAAAATGGCATTTCAGCAAAATTAATATGATATCATGATAAATTCAACTGTATAAAGGCTGACAGAAGCAGAGAACTAAGCAATGGATCCTGGAGTGAAGAATACTAAAAATATTAAGCAGTGCTTTTGCCTCAGATGATAAAGGACCCACTTGCAGGGCAGGAGATGCGGGTTCGGTCCCTGGGTTGGGAAGATCTCCGGAGAAAGGAATGGTTACCTACTCCAGTATTCTCTCCTGGAGAATTCCACGAGGAGCCTGGAGGGCTACCATCCATGGGGTTGCAAAGAGTCAGACACGACTAAGTGACTTACACTTTCACTTAGGAAATCCAAGTCAGGAAGATGGGCTATAATACTGGAAGTAAATGCCTTTTCTAACCTGTGCATGTTTGTTTCAAGCCTTCTGTCAAAAGGTATAGTTATTTTCATGGTGGTAAATTTTCTTTAGAGCATTAAGTTTTTTTAAAAAATAAAGCAGTTAGAAAAAAATTTAAAGCAGTATGAAAATAAGTAAAAACCACCGTTTAGAGATAACCAGTGGTAAATATTTTTATATTTTCTAGATTTTCACAACTGGGTTAATAATAAATTTATGATTTTTGTGTTCAGCTTCCCTTTATTTTCATGTTAAACAGGGAGCAATTTCCATGCCATTAATATATGCTTGAAAATATTTTAATTATGCTATAATATCTTATTAATGTGCCCACACAGTGCACCATCACTGGGTAATTTACTTGAAGTTTTTATGCTATAGTAAACATCACACATTTTTATTCCGTTCACTTATTCTTTCATCAAGAATTGTTAGGCATCTATTCTGTGCCACGCGCTGTGCCTACAGCCAGTGGGAAACCAGCAGACACGGTCTCTGCTCACCTCAAGTGTACTGTTAGCTGGGCTACATTGGAATAGCTTCTAGAAAGTCAGATCAGAAGGATGTTGTCACAAAACCGTGGTGATCCATAATAATTCGGAAGAGAAAGGAGGCAAAGATGACTCCAGAGTGTCAAGCTTGTGGAACTAAGTGAGCCATGAAGTCATGGAAAATAATGGGGACGGTGGTAAGGAGTGCCATCGGAGGGAGGAGAAGAGAGGTCCAGACAGTGGACTTCAGATGATAGCAGCTGACCCCGACGGAGACGTCTAGCACACATCTCTTACCGAAGGGACTCGGGAGCTAAGTGCGGATCCAGGGATCATCCACCAGGACCAGACAGCGCTAGGTCCTAAAGCATGCTCGTTCTTGAAGAACGAGAAGCTGGAGGAGAAGGAGAAAGGCCCCGCCTAGCCCTCGGGGATGCTTATGGTTTGTGGGGGTGGGATGGGGGCGGGGAACCAAACCAGGAGAGAACTGGGACAGTGACACAAAAGTCAAGGTAAGGGCAGGCAGCAAGGACGTGAGGATAAAAAAAGGAAAAAAAAAATCACTCCCTTGAGGGAAATTATAGATCTACCCAGGTGTGTTTATCTGGTGGGTGAGAAATGCCGAGACCAGTGCCCCTCGTTTCTGTGTTTCCGCAGCATGGCCCTCTCACTGCCTACATAGTATGTCACACACATACTGTATTTTTACTATATTTATGCTTTTAACCCAGAGGATGAACTAAGTGTCCTGTTGGAGAAATGGAAGAGTTGACATGGAAAATGCATCTGAGTTTAGTTAAGAAAGCATAGCAGACTATCCACAGGGCTTCCCAGCTGGCACGGTGGTAAAGAATCTGCCTGTCAGCGCAGGAGATGCAAGAAGACGCGGGTTAGATCACTGGGTCGGGAAGACCCCTGGAGGAGGAAACGGCAACCCTCTCCGGTATGCTTGCCTGGAGAACCCCACGGGCAGAGGAGCCTGGCGGGCTGCAGTCCACGGGGTCGCAAAGAGTCACACACGACTTAGCAGAGCACAGCGCTATCTAGGGTTTTCACAGGAGACTTAACGATTCTCCTCAGTGTCTCATGGATGCTGGAATGAAGGTGAGCAGGGGAGCAGGTTCCAGCCCCTCCACTTAGGACTCTGTTTCATTAAGGTTTTGTATGTGAAATAGGTCTCACTGCTGAAAGGAAGATTAGAAACCCTTGGGCTAACAATACCTTAAGTTCCTCCCAGGTCAAGAGTTCTATGAAAAAGAAAAGTCCAGGTGGAAGAAAAATGATGGAGAGAAAGCAAAGATGTTAGAGAAATAAAAATTGAGCTACCCCCACATGGAGACGTCAGATAGATGTTCTAAGAAAGTTCTGTGCTAGTAAGCTAATAGAAAGTTTGGTAGCAAACTTCAGTAAGATCATTTCTGTTGAGAAAAAAAGAAAGATAGTGGAATGTCCTACTGTAGAATAATCACATTACTTTTTGCAAAGAAAGTTTGATTAAGCTGGCTGTTACCCAAACATATGAATTGACTCACATGGTGAAAAACATACTGTTTTACCTTGAGGGTTCTTACATTTACTTTATAATGTTACAAACTTTCTATACATGGAAATGAGAACTTTTTCATTAAATCATTCACTTTGTCGTTGTTATACATTTTTCAACAAATATTTATTATATGGTTAGCTGCTCAGTCATGTCCAACTTTTGCAATCCCATGGACTGTTGCCCATCAGGCTCCTCTGACCATGGGGATATTCCAGGCAAGAACACTGGAGTAGGCCCTCCTCCAGGGGATCTTCCCAACCCAGGGATTGAACCCAGGTCTTCCACATTGCAGGTGGATTCTTTACTATCTGAGCCACCAGGGAAGCCCCTACTATGGGCTAAATACTCTTCCATGTTCTAGGGACACAGCATTGCACCAAAGCGTGTGGTCTCATGAAACCTATATTCCTGTGAGGGAAAATAGACAATGAGCAAATTAATATATAATGTGTCTCC
Organism: Bison bison bison; assembly: GCF_000754665.1. NCBI lineage: Eukaryota > Metazoa > Chordata > Mammalia > Artiodactyla > Bovidae > Bison > Bison bison. The sequence continues at coordinate 8,589,500 of NW_011494706.1, read as the reverse complement.
TGAGTGTTGCATGAGAGATGCCACTTTACATATGGCATTCCTGGGAGGTCTCTCTCAGAAGGGTGGTGATGCTTGCTGAGTGAAGTTAATCAAGGCATAAGACATGCAGGTACCAGGGATCAGAGCATTTAGGTGCAGAGAATAGCAAGTTGGTGCTTAAAATCAGAGTTCTCAAACCTGAATTTGTTGAATTAAGGATCGTTCTTCTCAGTGCATCAAGGTGACTGCTAGTATTCTTGTGACTTTGATCTCCTATGTAGAAAGCATTTTCTTACATGAGAAGTCCTTGCTTTGTGTGAAGCATTAAATTCCTGTATAGGTTGATATTCAGACATCAGATTGAGCAAATCAATAAGAGAGTTTGAAGTACACCCATGTTTCAAGTCAGAATTATGGTGGCGCAAGAGATTTGGGTTTCCTGATTTAGTTCATCAGAAATGTTGGTATAGAGACAAGAAGATGAGGAATGTTTCTGTTGGAATATTTGGAGAGTAGATAATGATTTAGAGGCGAGAACAGAGAAAGAATACATACAAATCAAAGAAAGCCAGTAAACACTTTAAAAAAAAAAAAAAAAAGTCAAAAGTAATAGAATTTCAGGAATTCCCTGGAGGTCCGGTGGTTAGGACTCCAATCCCTCACTGCCTGCCTGCCTAAGGCACAGGTTCAATCCCTGTTCAGGAAACTTAAGTTCCCACAAGCCACATGGTGCAGCCAAAAAAAAAAAAGTAGAAGAATTTCAGAAAGAAAAGCTCTATCAACTGTGCCAAATACGACAGTGAAGAAGGGGGCAGTGTTGAGAAAAGACCACTGGTGGCTCCCTTTAAAGAAATAGGTCCGATAGTGTTGGCTATTTGAAGTCAGGTTACAGTGGATTTAAAGAGTAAGTGTGCAGCAAAAAAAAATTGGAAACACTGAGTGTAGACAACCTCTTGGAGAATTGTCTGAGTGAAGAGGATTAGAGATCACCTTAAGGGTACTTTTGAAATCAAGACATAAATTTTATAATCTGTCATAAAGATTTTTATAATAATGAGGACAAGAAGGGACACCAGAGATCTAAGGAAGCATATTTGATGGGTCAGGGTACTGGTAGGCAAGAGTGGATGGGTGGAAAAGACAGGGTCTTCAAAATGGGGATGAAAAGATTTTCCAGAAGATCAGAAAGAAGAAAGGAAAAGGAGAGGAAGATGTAAATACATGTGGTAGAGGAGGAAAAAAGGAAGCTGAAGATAACGTGATCTGTATGATTCTCAGTGAAAGGGACAGTGTGTGACTGATGGTGATGTGCATCTGTGGGGATAAATGTTGAGGGAAATGGATAATATTGCAAAGCTCCTGTAACACCAAATGGTATTATGATTTCTGATATGACAAGAGAAGGAGGGCATGGCTGACCACATTTGTTAATCAGTTGATCTGAGACATATTATAGGAATAAAAATGCTCTATTTCCAATTGTTACGATTTGTAACCATTTACTTTCCTATTATCATAAGATTACTTTTAGGCATATCCATCTTCACTGTTAATGTTTCCCAATTGTAATAGTTTTCACAAAGACCTTCCTGGAGGCAGTGGTTCACATCTGTTGTCTAACTCTTAAATGTTTTGAGCATATTTTAACCTCATATACCCCTCTTTCATATTACCATTTTCTTTATACATGACTTTATTGTCAGTGTGGGATTACTTACTGGCTGTTACAATTATCTCTTGTTATGCAACTACCTCAAAACAGTGGGCTAAATCAACAACAGTCGTATTTTTAAATTATCTGTCATCCTTTCAGGGTCAAGAATTCAGTAAGGGGTGGGCCAGGCAGTTCTGGACTTGGGAGGAGGATCTCTCATATGGTGACATATATTATGGTAGTAGCAATCAGAAGCTGGAGCAGTTGAGGACTAGCCAAATTTCTCTCTCATTGTGTTCTTGAGGCCCTGTGTGGGTTTTTCTCTATGTGGGCAAGTTTGAGCTTCTCATTGGGCTTCCCTGGTGCCTCAGATGGTAAAGAATCTGCCTGCAATGTGGGAGACCTGGGTGCAATCCCTGGGTTGGAAAGATCCCCTGGAGAAGGGAACGGCGGCCCACTCCAGTATTCTTGCCTGGAGAAATACATGGACAGAGGAGCCTGGCGGCTACCGTCCATGGGGTCACAAAGAATCAGACACAACTCTGTGACTTTCACTCACTCACTCATGGAATGGTGGTTGCATCCCAAGAGTGGATTTCCTAAGAGGACCAGATAGAAATTTCTTAGTTTCTCTTAGCTTCAGAGGTCTTACAGCAAGTCTCTCAGTCAAAGTCATCACAAATCTTATGGCACAGGCAAGGGGAGGGGACATAGACTCCAGTTCTAGATGGAAATGAGTGTCAAGAATCCTGGGGCCATGTTTTAAAACTGCTGCATTGCTTATGTACATTCCCGTAAGCATGTATTGCCATTTTGAGCTGATAAAACAGCTTTGTAGGAAAAAAAAAAAAAAACAATCTGGGAAACAGTTTTTGTCAAGTTTCTAAAATTGTTGTTATTTTTTCCCATACTCCTTATGGTCGTCCCCATACTGCTTCTCATGGTAAATATGAAAGTGCGAATTGTCACAGAGTGTTACTTGATGGGTCATGAGGTCCCTTATTTGCTCATCCTCCTTTTCTTCCTTTTTTGACTAACGAGTTCACAGATATGTCAGCCTGAAAAAAAAAATCGTGATATACCCCCATAGGGTTGCACATATGAGGTGAGTGAGAAGGTGGTGACGCTTCTTAGCAAATTCTCAGAATGTTATCCATAAAGTAGATTTCTGTAGCTCAAATTCTGCCTTATTTTTTTTTCCATTTGGAACATGTTTCCATATAGATCTTTCATTCCTCAGATTGTCACACGTCATCTCTTGTGGTATGGCGCATGTCATCTAATACGGTGCCCAGTGACGCCCACCTCCTGGTATTTATGCCCTTACGTAATCCGCTCCCCTTGAGTGGGGACTGGACCTAGAGACTTGCTTCCGATGGATAGGCTATGACAAAAGAGAACGGGATGTTACTTCAGCAGCTAAGTTACACACCTGCCACTTCCTTCTTGCTCACCCTCTCTTACTGGCTCACTGGCTCACTCTGGGGGAAGCCAGCTGCCATGCTGTACGTTGGAGAGACCCTCGTGTCAAGGAACTGACGTTTCCAGCTGGCAGCCAGTGAAGCCCTGAGGCTGGGCGGCAGCAGTGTGAGTGGGCTTGGAAGTGAATCCTCTGCTGGTTGAACTCTTTATATGCGAGATGCTAGGGACGCTAGTACTCAGTCGGCCAGGTGTCTCGGACTCTTTGGGACCCCGTGGACTGTAACCTTTGAATCTCCTCTGTCCATGAGATTTTACAAGCAAGAATGCTGGACTGGGTTGCCATTTCCTTCTTCCAGGGGGTCTTCCTAATCCAGGGATCAAACCTATGTCTCTTGCATCTCCTGCCTTGGCAGGCCAATTCTTTACCATTTGCTTCACTTGGGAAACCCTTCCTATGTGAGACAGCAGCTGTAATTAACACTTTATTTTTTTTTATTTTTTATTTTTAAACTTTACAATATTGTATTAGTTTTGCCAAATATCGAAATGAATCCGCCACAGGTATACCCGCGTTCCCCATCCTGAACCCTCCACCCTCTTCCCTCCCCTCCCCTCCCTCTGGGTCGTCCCAGTGCACCAGCCCCAAGCATCCAGTACCGTGCATCGAACCTGGACTGGCGACTCGTTTCATACATGATATTAACACTTTATTTTTTTAGATGTTTATTGTTGGCTGCACTGTGTCTTAGCTGCAGCATGTGGGATCCTGTTCCCTGATTAGGGAACAAACCGGGGCCCCCTGCTTTGGGAGTGTGGGGTCCTAGCCACTGGACCACCAGAGAAGCCCCAGTTAACACTTTAACTGCTACCTTTTGAGAGACTCAGAGGCACCCAGTTAAAGATATTACCACCAAAATGGCAGTGTTCTCAATCCTTGTCCCCCAAAGGAAAGAATTCAGGCAAGAGACATAGTAAGTAGCAAGAGTTTTATTAGGCAAACAAAAGTGGGCTCCAGAGAGACAGAAGGAGGAGTGAGTAGTCTGGAAACCAGAAGCAGAACTGCAATAGGGGTCTGGTTGGTGGCAAGCCCCTCTCTGTGTCCTGACATTTGACTGACAGGGTGATTGACAGCTTTAGGTTATGTCTCTTTTCTCCTCGTGCACAGGCTTACACACGAGCACACAAGCATACCCTGCAAAATGGGTGGGGGTAGCGGAGGCGAAAACCTCAATGCTAATTTATTACAAATACAGCACAATGAACCTCAGTTTCCCAAAGATCTTTTTAGATCTCTGTGTATCTGTGCCAACCTGTCCTGGTGGTGGTGTCTTTTGGTTTTTTTTTTCTCGTTTGGTCCTGATGAGGCTGGAAACTTAGTGGTCCTCATGTACAGAAAGGGAAGATCTTCGGAATCTTTCCTGTTTTCAGTTTTATTTATTTATTTTTAAGCAATATAAAAATTTATTTTTTCTCATATCATGAGTAATCTGGGGTAGGCATTGGCTTAGTGTCTCCATAATATCACAGCAAAGTCGCCATGTTGGGAATCAATTCCTGAATATACATGCTTAGGCCCCACTCAGGGCTTCCCAGGTGATGTTAGTGGTAAAGAACCCGCCTGCCAATGCAGGAGATGTAAGAGACGTAAGTTCAATCCTTGGGTTGGGAAGATCCCTTGGAGGAGGAAATGGCAACCCATTCCAGTATTCTTGCCTAGAGAATCCCATGGACAGGGAGCCTGGCGGGCTGCAGTCCACAGGGTTGCACAGAGTCAGACACAACTGAAGCAGCTTAGCACGTAGCACAGGGCTTTGAGAATCAGAGTTTCTGGGGATGGGACTTTGTGTATTCAGACAAACAAGCAGACCCTAGTTGATGAGTCCTCCTTATTCAGAAATTCTTACTTTAAAGAGATGCATGTCATACTTTCAAATTACGCATGTTTTAACTTTTCTGGCCTGATGTGACAACCTAAAAACACAGGTAGTACGGCTTTCCTATCCAGAATACAGAAATCATTAATCAGTCAGACCATGTCCTGTGTTTCTTCCTTTTGATATGTTTCTCAAGGGGCATGCCTAAAAATGAGTACATCTGGGGGGTCCATTCACATGACTTTGTATTCATAATATTACATAACTGGTATTAGAATTGTGTACACAAGCAAACCGAGATCTGTAATCATCATATCCCAGATGCTGTAACTTCTTCTCTGGCCTGATTACTTGATTAAAATTTTGGTTCCCTCCCTCATTTTGCAACCTATCTCTGCTTAGGCCTCAGAAGACTTTACCCAGAAGGCTAAATCTGTCCATGCTGCTCATCTTTTTGTGAGGCATGAGTTTGTTTAAAACCTGACCTTGTATCGTCTCTTGCTTTACCCCTACAAGGCAAAGGAGCATCCTCAAAACATTCTGTTGTAAATTGCCTCATCATTTTATATCTTGAAAGAAAGCTGTTGCTGTTTGATTAAAATTTATCATATAAAATAATCTACCTAAGTCATTGGAGTATGTCTCCTAGAGAACAGTTTAATCCTAAATCAGGTTAACAAATATGACCTTGGAGCTGAATTTGCTCTTTCACTTGCCTCTTTCAAACATGCCAGGCATACATTTGCCAGGAAGTGTGTGGACGATTGCGTTTTTAAAATTCTTCCTAAAAATCCCTTTAT
>NW_011494706.1:8550924-8583671 GCF_000754665.1 Bison bison bison | reverse complement strand
TTCTAAAAATGCCTTTATCTGTGAGTTTAGTTGTACTGGAAAAGTGTTGATAAGCCTGTATCATAGTTTTTACCCATTTATTTATTTTATATCCCTAGTTTATTTAGTGTGTAACTAAAAGTTTGTACAGTTTGACCCCCCTTCACTCATTTTATCCATCTCTCCCCAGCTATATACCCCCCTCCCCTCCTACATTCCTGATAACCACCAGTCTGTTCTCTGTGTCTATGAGCTTGGTTTGTTGTTTATTTTTGTTTTTTTAGATTTTCACATGTAACAGAGATGATACACTATTTGTCTTTCTCTGTCTGACTTATTTAACTTAGTATAATGCCCTCAAGGTTCATCCATGTTGTCAGAAATGACAAGATTTCGTTCTATGACTGAATAATATTTCATTGTATATATTACCATATTTTCTTGAGAACTATTTTAAATGCACCATTCAAAGAATTTTTTCCTCAGTATTGTGTCCAATCCTCAGACTTTTGTTAGTTTTGGATAACTCTACATACTAAAATCATCAGTGAACTTGAGTTTCTGCTTGGGAGGATATTATTCTCCATGGTCAGAGCAAATGATAGTCTTAGCCTTTGCTTTTCATCTTGGCCAGGCCTTGGTAAATAGGCAAGAATTGGTATAGAAATACATCCTATATTCTCAGAGTTCTATGCCTTTACCCCATCAGGAATTCCTCCTGTCTCCAGCATCTAAATCTAACCCATTCTTCTAAATATTAGAAATGTTTTCCCCCTAATGAATTTTTCTCTGGTTTCCCAATTACCAATTCTCTCTCCTTCTTTTGAACTTCTTGGTTCTTCCCCTAAACCCCTCTGCTGTCTCTCTTGTTTCGACCTTGTCTTGTGGCTGTTTTTGCTCTTATTCCCCTGATAGAGTTTAGGATTTGGGAGTAGGGGTGGGGAAGAAAGGAGTACTTGGTGCAAATTAAGCATTAGCGTGTTCCCTAATGCTACAGAAGTAAACTCATGATGAGAGAATCATTTCATTTTTAAAACTTCACTGTGTTCTTTTTATTTATTTATTTATTTTTCCTAATTTTATTTTATTTTTAAACTTTACATAATTGTATTAGTTTTGCCAAATATCAAAATGTGTTCTTTTTAAAATGCATCTATTGGGGGAACTCTGTGGCAATGACATTAAGAACCACTTTAAAAATTAAAGACAATTTTCCTTCCTTCGTTTGTTTGTTTGTTTTAAAATAATTATGAGTTCATATTTTTCTTTTAGTTTCTTCTTTGCAGTTCCTTGTTCTAATAACATGTAAATCACTCACAGCAGATAACATTTAACATTCAAATACAGAGCTCATTTTATTGAAGCTCAGTAGAACAAATTACCATCAATTTGTTCTCAGTAAAATTCAGTATTAAAAATTTTTCATGTTTGCCAAGTGAAAAGTAAATAGCTGAAAGGTGTTAATAAAACCTTTTTCCAAGAGTAATGTTAGGCTCATTTTTGGATCCCACCTTATTCCCAATAAAATGAAATATTGTTTGTTTCTCACACAGATTAGTAATGTATGAGCATTTCAATCTGATTATTGCCTCTTGGGATGTGATTCAAAGCACTTGTGAGTACCTATTATGTACCCAGAAGTGGGTTTCAGTAAATTTCTATTTTGAAGAAGTTTGACAAAAGTTTCATTGAGTTGTCTTTTTAGTACTTTGCACTGGGAGTGCCACTCTGAGGAAATCAGGAAGCTAAAACCATAAGGGAAGTAAATTTGATTGCTAATTCCTTATTAATTTTTTTCTTGTAGTTAAAGTCATTTTTAGACATAATCGAGTAATATATAGAGTGACTCTTCTTATAATTGTGATCTTCCTGATATACCATGATGTCAAATTGGATGTGAAATGGACAAGGCGTTAACGTTGGTGAAATTATAACCTTCTATCTGGTGAAAAAAAAATTTAAACAAATGTAATACAATTTCTTTTTCATCGTTCCAAATACTAAGCTCAATTTTTGCAAATCATAAGGTGCTATTCTATGGAAATCTTTGTACCTTCCGGTCAATTTTGCTGTGAATCTGAAACTGCTCCATAAAATAAAGTCTATTAGAAAGAAAAAAGAAAAGACGCCATAGATGAAACAAAGCAGAATACTGTTCTCAAAAATCTGTTCTCCTCTTTTGAGTCAATACTAAGATTCAATAGTAATTCTAGGAATTATACCTTCTTTTTTTCCTGCCAGGGAGTCACTGTGGAAGGGAGTAGACAATTAGGCAATAAAAATATTTATTTCATGGCAGTTTAATGGAAACTGTGCTAAGTGGAGCCAGGAGATGCAAAGATAAGCCAATATCAGGTCGTGAAGCAGTTTGGCTGGCAGGATAGTAACAAGATTAAGGTGAGGCATTACTTGGTACTTTGAGAGTAGGGAGTATGGTTAGGGGACATTGCTGGTGATCATTCCTCTTCCTGTGTGTGTTTAAGTTGATGTGAGTTAGATATAAGGGGCGCATTCATTCATTTGAATGAACTTGCGTCAACATTACTGAAAAAAAAAGGTAAGAGATTCTACAGCATGTAGTCTATCACACAAAATGCAATGACGTTAATAGAAATTAATGAACACTTTACCTTTGAGCTCTAAGGTAGAGAGTGGTCTATTTGTTAAAACATAAATATTTCTGACTTACAAATTTTTAAAATTTTTGATTGGAGGATAATTGCTTTACATTGTTCTGTTGGTTTCTGTTGTACAACATGAATCAGCCCACCCCACCCTTCCTGACTTACAAGTATTGAATTGTTACTTACTAGCAAATAATTGTCTCAGCCACCACTGTATTTATTTTTAAGGTTTATTTTTATTTATTTGGTTGCACCAAGTCTTGGTTGCAGCATCCAGAATCTTCAGCTGTGGCATGTGGGATCCAGTTCCCTGATCAGGGATGAAACCCGGGGCCCCTGCGTTGGGAGCTTGGCGTCTTGGGTACTTAGTTCTAGTTACTGAACCACCAGGAAAATTCCCTTAGCTACCTTTTTAGCATTTCTTTAACACCAATTTGAGAAACAGTAATGACTCAGGCATAGGATGAAATGGTTTCATTCTCTCAACTGATATATGAGTTTCTTTGTCTTTGAGTTGCCAAAGTGATGATTTTATTCATGAAAAGACTTCAAGAAGCAAGCTGTGATTTTTAAGTAAGCCAGCTGCTTGCTATTTCTTTGCTCAGAAAGTTAGGGAGCTGAATGAACCACAACAGAACGCTCGTTTCCTCTTGCCTTTTGACTTACCAGCCCAAGAGCAGAGTCTGACAAATGCCAGGAATCTAGCCCATAATTTGAATTTAGTGTTCAAAACCCTATATTAAAGTCAAAAGAACTACAGATATGTTGACTGGAGGCTCCTTCCATTTCAGTGCTCAATATTTGATTGTGCTTTCTCATCCCCTGCATCCAGAGCAGCTGTGCTGATGTGCACACTTATTCCAGATTGTTTCCACTGATGTCAGCTGGGCCTGACAAGCCAAGCCTTATGTTTATAGCACTACTGTGGGATCCAGGAAGGTCTTAAAAGGATGTGGCTACCCCTGCAGGTACAGAAAAAGAGGCTGAGGTTCCCACCATGGTATGTGTATGTTAGTCGCTCAGTTGTGTATGACTCCGTGACCCCATGGACTGTAGCCTTCCAGGCTCCTCTGTCCATGGGATTCTCCAGGCAAGAAATCTGGAGTGGGTTGCCATTCCCTTCTCCAGGGGATCTTCCCAACCCAGGGATTGAAGCCGGGTATCCTGCATTGCAGGCAGATTCTTTACCGACTGAGCTACCAGGGAAACCCACTGGTATAAGTAGTTCATTAAGATGTTGCTCCAGCGATAAAGAAGGGTACCCTGGCGTTTTCCTTCCAACATACCCCAGGCCTGCTCTTTAATAATCTTTTATGCTTCAGGCCTGCCTTACAACAGTATTTAGGATGAGCTTTAGAAAGTAGAAAAAACAAGACAAAACAAAGTAAGAACTCATTTTTAAGAGGCTTTTTCCCAACCTCCTACAAAAGGAGATATTCAAATGAGAAACTGCACATTCAGTGACAACTTCAAAAGAGTAGCTTGTAACAGGTATGATTCAGGATGCTTCTCCGAGCTTCAGGAAACCCTACTAAGACGTCAACATATTAACTAAGAGGATTACGCATTTTAAGAGCCACGGCATCTCTAAATCTTTTTACTCGTATTTTGTCTTCACTGGAATAAAGTTTATGGCAGCAAGGTAGTCCTGTGGCAGATTAGTTTTCAGAAATGTGTAATTAAATGCAGAAATAGCAAGTACAAATTAGCAGGCAAAAATATTGTTGCGATTAGTTTTGGTTTTTAGTCTTCGCATTTACAAAAATTCAGTACTTCCCTTTGTACTCTTCGGCACCTTTTGGTTAGAAATGTTTCCTTTTCTTTTGTTCTGGCTCATCTATTTATGATAGCATTTTATCCTTATTGAAATAGGCTTTTAAATATTGTGAAGGAGCAGTACACTGTCTAGGATGACAGATTAATTACCTTGTTTTTCCCTTAAGGGAGCGTAGTAAGAATTTGAAGATGTATTGGCGCTGAGAGCTTACCCCTAAGGTCTGCGTGTTCTACCAAAAATAATGAAAAAAGGAAATGCATTCCTGCTATTCACTCTCAGGATACACAGCTTTGATAATACCAGCCTGTCGTTTCAGATAAGATTAAAAAAAAAAATCAGAAAAGAAAGAAGAAAGCAAATGAAGGGATTTTATCCACAGAACCTGCTGGAGGAAATAATAAAGTGATAATGAAAGCATAACATGAAGGTGCCTTCAGTTGTACCCTGCTTTCTGTTTTTTCCTTTCTTGGAAAAGGCAATACCTTTTTCAAATGTAAATATAAAAAGATTTTTTTTTATCCTATCGCTTTGTCCTTTACTTCTGATTAGTATTTAATTAATTCCACTGAAACCTCAGGGGGAAAATTAGGATATGTTATAGGAATATCTGTCTTCACCTCCTAGTAGTTTGAGCAACAGAGTTGGTTGACCTGAATGCTCTGTGCGCATCCCTTAAAATAACTCACGCGTAAGTCTTTGCTGTAACTGTAGCCAGCAGAGCGTAAACCCCGTTGTTGCCTTCAAATCCCTTTCTCATTGCACTTTACTGTGTTTAAGCTCAGTATAAGCAATACTGCTGCTGCTGCTAAGTCGCTTCAGTCGTGTCCGACTCTGCGCGACCTCATAGACGGCAGCCAAAATTATGAAACTTATGAAACTTATGACCCTACCAGGCAATAGATAGTAAATATAAAAGTATGTTAGTTGTATTCTTAGATGAATTCTGGAATGAAAGCTCACAATCTCTGGACTGGCCATTGGAATATCCAATTTCTGTGTCATAATTCGAATTGTGGCATGCTTAAGTACAGTTTCTTCACCTGTAGGCTAGAGTAACCATAACTTGCCAAAAAAATTTTTTTAATAAAATAGTTTCTTTTTTGAAGTAAAATCTATTCCCTAATGGCTCAGTGGTAAAGAATTGCCTACAATTCGGAAAACTGCCTGCAATGTAAGAGACGTGGGTCTGAGCCCTGAAGGTGCTCTGGAGGAGGAAGTGGCAGCCCACTCCGTATACTTGCCTGGAGAATTTCAGGGACAGAGGAGCCTGGCAGGCTACAGTCCATGGGGTTGCAAAGAGTCGGACACGACTGAGCAACCAATTCACCTGTTATCCTGAAATCCCAAGTCCCACCCTCTTGACCTCCTCGCTTTGTCCCCACAATAGTCCTGATGTGCCTCCAAGAAATTGTATAATTCCAAGGAACATTGTGTAAGAACCGCAAGACTAGATGATCTTCATGGTATCCCCACAAATTCTGAGTTTCCTCCACTGTACTTAATTTTGTTGTATCAGTTCAGTTCAGTCACTCAGTCATGTCCGACTCTTTGCGACCCCATGAATCGCAGCACGCCAGGCCTCCCTGTCCATCACCAACTCCCGGAGTTCACTCAGACTCACGTCCATGGAGTCGGTGATGCCATCCAGCCATCTCATCTTCTGTTGTCCCCTTCTCCTGCCCCCAGTCCCTCCCAGCATCAGAGTCTTTTCCAATTTTGTTATATAGTATCTCTTATACATTTTTAACATTAATGTCATAAAGGGTCCCTTTATGCCTCAATAGATTTAAATATATTGCCTTCATTAAAATCCTTATCCTTGTCTTCTGATTTCCTTTAGTTACTTAGTTAACTATTTTGATCAGTGTGAAGTGTAGATAAGTATTTTGATCCCATAGCAATTTTTTGTATAGCTCATAGTATGACTTGCCTTTCACTAAAACTCAGGATCACACACCACTTAGTGACTGAACAACAGCAAAAACTAAGAATTCATGGACTAATTCACCAGCATTTATTGAATATCAGTTTTATGAAAGATACTGTATTAGAAATGAGGATGTAAAAATAAATAAGACATTCTGCCACCTTTGAGGATCTCATAGTCTGGCCAGGGAGAAAAACAAGAAAGCAGATCGCCTTAGGAAGCATCACTACGAACAAAGCTAGTGGAGGTGATGGAATTCCAGTTGAGCTATTTCAAATCCTAAAAGATGATTCTGTGAAAGTGCTGCACTCAATGTGTCAGCAAATTTGGAAAACTCAGCAGTGGCCACAGAACTGGAAAAGGTCAGTTTTCATTCCAATCCCAAAGAAAGGCATTGCCAAAGAATGCTCAAACTACCCCACAATTGCACTCATCTCACAGGCTAGTAAAGTAATCCTCAAAATTCTCCAAGCCAAGCTTCAGCAATACATGAACCGTGAACTTCCAGATCTCCAAGCTGGTTTTAGAAAAGGCAGAAGAACCAGAGATCAGATTGCCCACATTTGCTGGATCATCGAAAAAGCAAGAGAGTTCCAGAAAAACATCTATTTCTGCTTTATTGTCTATGCCAAAGCCTTTGACTGTGCAGATCACAATAAACTGTGGAAAATTCTGAAAGAAATGGGAATAACAGACCACCTGACCGGCTTCTTGAGAAACCTGTACACAGTTCAGGAAGCAACAGTTAGAACTGGACATGGAACAACAGACTGGTTCCAAATAGGAAAAGGAGTATGTCAAGGATGAGATGGTTAGATAGCATCACCGACTCTATGGACATGAGTTTGGATAAACTCCAGGAGTTGGCGATGGACAGGGAGGCCTGGCAGGCTGTGGTTCATGGGGTCTCAAAGAGTAGGACACAACTGAGCAACTGAACTGAACTGAAGTGCTGAGTGCCAGCCTCATGTATCCAATTTCCTGAGTAATCCATGCACTCGGATGTCTAATAAGAATATCAGATATAATCCATCTAAATCATGACTCTTGATATATCACAAATAAAATCATTCAAATATTTTCCTCCCCAAGTTTTCCTTTGTCAGTGTTCTTGATGCAGTGGTTCAAGCCAGCAATTTAGAAGTCATTTTTTAATTTCTATCCTTTACTCATTGCATGCATCAGACTTATCAGCTAGTCTTCTTTTTTTTTAATTTAATTAGCTTATTCATTTTTGACTGCACTAGTTTTTTGTTCGGAGAAGGCGATGGCACCCCACTCCAGTACTCTTGCCTGGAAAATCCCATGGATGGAGGAGGCTGGTAGGCTGCAGTCCATGGGGGCGCTAAGAGCTGACACGACTGAGCGACTTCACTTTCACTTTTCACTTTCATGCATTGGAGAAGGCAATGGCACCCCACTCCAGTACTCTTGCCTGGAGAATCCCAGGGACAGGGGAGCCTGGTGGGCTGCCGTCTATGGGGTCACACAGAGTCAGACTGAAGCGACTTAGCAGCAGCAGCAGCAGCAGTTTTTTGTTGCCATGCGTGGACTTTCTCTAGTTGAAGTGAGCAGGGGTGATTCTCTGGTTGCAGTGTGTGGGCCTCTCCCTCTGGTGACTCTCTTGTTGCGGAGCATGGACTTTAGAGTGTGGACTCGGTAGTTGTGGTGCTCGGGCTTAGTTGCTCTGCAGCACGTGGAATCTTCCGGGATCAGGGATCGGAAGAACCCATCTCTTGCGTCAGCAGGCAGATTCTTACTGGAACACCAGGGAATTCTATTCTTAAGTAGATTTTCACTTGATCCACAATTCTCTGCTGTGCTAGTCCAAGTCACCATTAGGTTTCACCTGGTGAATGCAGTAGTCTCCATCTGGCCTCATCTTGCCCCCAACCCTTCACAATACTCCTGTGTCTTTCGAATAGCAGTGAAAGTGTATTATGTAGCATGTTAGTTGGCTACTTTCAAACAGGCAAAAATAGCTTGTCTTAGAGAAAAATAAATGGTTCTCTTGTTCATGTATAGTACAAGCTGGTGGTTCCATGAGGTCATCATACTAGATGAAGAAAAAGAATCAGAATTCCATACCCATCCGTGGTCAAAACTCTAAGAAAACTAGAAATACAAGAAAATGTTCTTAACTTGATTATAGATATCTACAAAAAAAATTATACCTAATGGTAAAATTCTCAATGTTTTAACTCTAAGATTCAGAACAAAGTATGTAATTCCCTCCTTCCACTCCTGTTCATCATGTGACTGGAGGCAGGGTGCATAAGACAAAAGGAAGGAGAGGGGAGGAGAGGAGAGCAGAGGGGAAGACAGGAGAGGAATACAAGCCATAAAGGTTGGAAATAAGTAATACTGTCCATATTCACAGGCATTATCACCTATGTAGAACATCCCAAAGAAACTATAAAAAGCTACTTAAAAAAACAGTATACAAAATCAACTGTATTTTTATATACTAGCAACAATTTGAAAATTTAAAATATCATTTATAATAGCATCTAAATAGTGAAATACTTATATATATATATATCTCCAATAAATGTTACACATTTGCATTCTGCAAATTATAAAAACTACTGATTGAAACTTAAAAGATTTACATACATAGATATACCATGTTCATCAGCAAATAGATCCAGAGTTGTTGTGAGGTCTTCTAAAATTGATGTCCAGGTTTAATCTGTTGAGAGAAAGAAAACATGGGGCAGTTAACCGTAAGGAAGATCCTGACTGATAAAATCAAGAACATAAAACAAGTATGTTATATATCAAGTTGGAGGGATGGGTATTGGTAAGAACCAATTTCAGCTTTTTCTATGAAGCTGAAAAGAATGTGAGCAAAGTCAAAAGGAGGACAAAACAGGAATTTAAAAAATTTGTATTCTGATGGAAGCTCTCACTTTTTCTTTAAGAGTATTATTTGGTGTCATTTTCTGCTAGTAAGTTGTTGGTAAGCTTAATGAATTGGAATCTCAAGGACACAAGCTAAGGTCTGCAATAACCTGGTGGATGGTGTGCCATAGCAACGGTGAGAAATGAAGGATGAAATTAAAGAACAGCGCTGAGGTAACTAGAGGTTAAAAGTTGCTGTCTTCTTCAGGTGATGGTTATCAGTTAAGATCCAGTCTGGAGTTACAAGCCACACTGTCATTTGAAAAGGAATGATTTAATATAGAGGGATTTGCTTGTAAGAGGGTATAAAAGAGAATTCTAAAGACTATTTTAGGCTGAGGGAAAGAACTCAAGAAAGGAACGAACTTGGAAAGGCTCTCTTTCCCATTTGAGGTTCAGACCTCATTGGAAAAGGTGTGTCTGAAACTCAGTGGATCTGGCAGAGAAGTCCACGGGATTGCCCCAGACCAGAATTGGTTCATGGCTGTAGGACAGAAGCTGACTATATGGAACTGTCGGCCAAGACTAGCTTCCCTGGTGGCTCAGATGGCAAAGAATCTGCCAGCAATGTGGGAGACCCAGGTTCAATCCTTGGGTTGGGAAGATCCCCTGGAAAGGGAATGGCAATCCACTCCAGTATTCTTGCCTGGAAAATTCCATGGACAGAGGAGCCTGGAGGGCTACAGTCCATGGGGTTGCATAGAGTCAGACAGGACAGAGCATGCATGCATGCACATCAGCCAAGACTGGCTAGCTGGGAGCGCCCCCTCTGGGCTGCCAGCGAGCCTAGCCTGGTGGGCGGGGCATTGTGTGCAGGAAATCCCTCCTGGGTTCTGACTGGCAAGCAGGGCAAGCAGGAATCTTCTCACCAGGGCTAGAAAGCTGGAAGGTGAGCACCATGAGGTGGCAGAGAGAGTCACCTGCCACTGAATCAAGGGAAGATCCTTCCTATTCCAGGGTACCTCCAGAGCCATCTATGGATAAAACTTAACATTGTGCCAGCTGGCAAAGGAGAAATATTCCAGTTTCACAGGTGGGCAATGGAAAGTGCATTCACAGCTACTTGGCATGACACTGACACAGCGAGCAGTTCCTGACTTTGTACTGCAGCCTTATTAACAATTTCAGGGATTTTATTTCCTTTTAAGTCACGTGCAAATACATATGCTAATTTTTAATTAAATGGCTTCCCAGATAGTGCTGCTGATAAAGAAGCTGCCTGCCAATGCAGGAGACTCAAGAGACGTGAGTTCAATCCCTGGGTTGGAAAGATGTCCTGGAGTAGGAAATAGCAATCCACTCCAGTATTCTTGGCTAGGAAATCCCATGGCCAGAGGAGCCTGGCAGGCTACAGTCCATGGGGCCATTAAAGAGACGGACATGACTGAGTGACTGAGCACATTGTTAAATACAAGAGGAAAACATCTTATAGACTGTGAAGCTAAGAAGAGAAGGATTATGATTCAATTCCTGTTAGGACTCATGGTCAACAAGCCTTAGGACATAAGCAATTCAAAACTGCATTTGCTACACTTGGCAGAATTTTTCAGTTTACAATTTCACATTCCAGGGTGTGGCCACTGCACTGTTCCGACACAGAATTAGCATCTCCAGTTAATGTTATGTAAAACAGAGGCCCGTGAGGCAGAGCCCTAGGAGATGGTTCCTGGTGAAGCAAATAGTATTTTTAGGACCAGACCGGATTTTTGCTTTAGGGTCCACATGGCACTAAGCAGATGGTGCCGTGGGCGGCTGTGGTTTAAGATCTGAGGCAGTTCATCCAGACACTGGGTCTTGTCCTAGTCCCGCCCTGGAGGCAGTGATGGCTGCAGGCTGTTCCAGGCAACAGGATGGGGTGAGCCATCCCTGTAGGCCAACCCTGCTGGACCCTGCAGACTGGCAGCACCCTCGGCTAGACTGCAGGGCAGCTGGGAACTCAGCCTGCTGGCATCTTCAGAATCAGCATAATTGTGCCTATTTTAATCTGGAAAGGGCTTGGAGCTTTTTTCTCTCCATAGTGCTCTTTAGTTTTTTTCTTTTTCAAAACATCTTTTATTTGTTTGGCTGCATCGGATCTTAGTTGTGACATGAGGGATTTTCTTTGTATCACGCAGGATCTTTCGTTGTGGCGTGTGGGCTTAGTTGCTCCAGGGTATGTGGGATCTCAGCTACCAGATCAGGGATCAAACCCTAGTCGCCTGCATTGCAAGGCGGATCCTTAACCTCTGGACCACCAGGGAAGCCCCTTTAGTTGTTAAATGTGTAAAAGTGTTGAATCTCCCCTTCCCCAGAGGTCCTCTCTTTTAATTGTTCTTTAATTTCCTATGGTCTGTGATTAGGCTGCATTTATCTAGAAACTTGCATTCTGGTTGGTTGATGGCTAGGGAGGAGAGAGAAAGTCATTTAACATGTGCTCATTTTTTCCAGAAAAAAAATTCTGTATTCTCTTTCATAGAAATTTCTTACTCCCAGCATCTGTATTACCAAATTCACTTTCATAATTTGATCCCATCCCCCCTTTTCTCATTCATTCTGTATGTCAGTCTCCTGTCCCATTTATTTCAGATTGATTTGATCTTGTCTTATTTTTATTATTAATAATTATTACTTTATTGATTATTATTAGTTAAAAATTAAGAAGCACTCCAGATTCCACTGTATCATGAAAGTATGTACATATAAAATTAAAAATTATCTCCAGCATCACTGTAATCTCCTCCCTGGTAAGCTTTATGAAAAATTTCATGTATGTTCTTTTTTCTATTCCTATGCAGTCATGCACATAAATAGTATTTGTGAGTGATGTGAGTTTCACCAAAACATGTTGCAAACTTTGTTTTCAACTGGCTCCACTTTGTTTTGACCATTGCATGATGATCCTTTCTGTGGCTGTTACATGTTTATCTCACCAGTCCTGATAATTCCTAGTTTTTTATCATCATAGAGGGCAGCATCCTGGTTTATACCCAATACTTTGTGCACTCATACATTATCTCTGCAAGAACAATCCCTAGAAGATGACTACTAGGTGCCCTTTGAACATTTTTATAGATTTTGGCCAGCCATCCTCCGAAAATGTTGAACCGGTTTTTGCTCCATCAGCAACGGTGCAGGAGCTCTCCTGTCCCACTTTTAATGCCGTCATCACTGATTCTCCTGCTCCCGCAGAAGCTGCGCTCCTGTGCACTGGGGCTGGTAGGCACTTGAGTCAGTGTCATTGTTCAGCCTATTTTCTGAGATAGGATTGTAGAGGAGGAAAAATATATTTGTCCTTACCTGTCTGAGTTCTTAGCCGAGACTCCTGCAGTAAAAGACAGATGAACAAGAGAAAAACGAAAGTCCGTTAACATGTCTGCCTCGTGTCGGTAACCAGGGGAAAATGACTTAACTCCCTGATGCGGTTTTGAACGCAGACCTCACTACCTTCTTAGTAGGAAAAGAGGAGGCGGTCTAAGGCTCTTAGAGGAGAGGGAATGATTTGTAGAAAGGAAGAATGGGCCCTGAGAAGAGCAGATGAGAGCTATGATAGTTCATGACCAAATTTGTCAGTGTTTGGCGTTCACTTCTTTTTTTAAATTTACTTTTAATTGGAGGGTAAGTGCTGTAAGATGTTGTGTTGGTTTCAGCTGTCCAACAACACGAATCAGCCCTAAGTGTACTTCTGCCCTCTCCCTCTCCAGCCTCCCTCCCACCTCCCATCCCGTCCCCTCCCTCTAGGCCACCGCAGAGCACTGGGTTGAGCTCCCTGGGTCACACAGCAGCTAACTGTTAGCTATCTCTTCTACATATGGTAAAGTACATGTTTCAAAGCTACTCTCTCAATTCATCCCACCCTTTCCTTCCCCCTCTGCTTCCATAAGTCTGCATCTCTATTCCTGCCCTTCAAATAGGTTCATCAGGACCATTTTTCTAGATTCCGTATATATGTGTTAATATACGATATTTGTTTCTCTCCTTCTAACTTACTTCACTCTGTGTAAAAGTCTCTAGGTTCATCCATGTCACTGGAACTGACTCAAATTCATTCCTTTTTATGGCTGAATAATATTCCATTGTATATGTAATATTCCATTCTATATGTGGACCACGTCTTCTTTATCCATTCATCTGTCAGTGGACATTCAGGTTGCTTCCATGTCCTAGCTATTGTAAATGGTGCTGCATCGAACACTGGGGTACACGTGTCTTTTTCAGTTATGGTTTCCTTGGGGTATATGCCCAGCAGTAGGATTGCTGGATCATGTGGTAGTTTTATTCCTAGTTTTTTAAGGAATCTCTGTACTGTTCTCTATATCGGCTGTATCAATTTACATTCCACTGACAATGTCCATTTCTAATCTTCCTGTTGTAAGAGTCATTCTCCTCTGGCTGATGAAACTTTTTCCAGGGAGGCGATCTAGGACAATTGAATTCCTCGTGGAGAATCTGTCTTCAGGCCATGAGTTCAGAGAAAGCCTCTCTTGCATTTGCTATTTTTCAAGAGCCTACAGCATAAAAAATAATCAGTATGCCAAAGTGGTGTCTTTTGAAGTGTTGTGTTCTGCTAACCCTTCAGAATAAACCCAGCGAAAGCTTATTTCCTAGTTTAGATAATTGCCACAGTATCATCCTTCCTTGGAGACAGTAGTCAGCCCAGACCTTCCTGGGAGTTATTATAACACATGCAATGTGTGTAGTGAGGTCTCGGCTGCCTCACTAAATTAAGGCAGGGTCGGTTTTCTTCATCCTGTGGAATGCCAGATAAAGTTAGGATAGCTTTTTACCTAAATTATATACATTTCCAGACAGAACACTGCCAGACACATTTATAAGATAACAATCAGATAACTGTTACCCGTAATTGGCAGTCAAGCGCATCTCCTACAGCTCCAACCACCCACCACAGGAGCAAAATAAATTTGTTATTTTTCCTTTTTTCCCCAGATGAATAGAAGCCTCAGACTCATTTCAGCTGGATGGAATAAAAGAAAGCCTTCAAGCCAGCAGCTGTCAATAAACCTTTTTTTCCTCTATAAAGACAATATCACATCAATAAAGATAGTGAAGAGGGAGGGGGGGGAAAAGCCCTAACAACTACCTTATTTTCATTTTTACATGTGTCAAGATTTTTCATGGTTGAAATCCTTTCATATATACAATTTTACATTCTTTTTTTTTTTCACTTTAAAACTGACATTTTGTTCGATTCTCCAGTAGCTGCATCCTTTGTGGTCATTGGGTTCAGGTAAGGATGGTGGTGGCCTCCCTAGAGAAGAAGTAGACCTCTCTAAATGTCTTGCTTCTGGACTAGAATTGCTCATTCCGGGCACAGCAGAGCCTCATGGAGGGTCTGGGAAGGTGAGCCAGGGGAAGGAGAAGACCAGGAAACAGGCGGTGGCCTTAGTTGGAATAATTCCAGTAAGCAATCGGTTGTCTGATGCGTCACAAAGCCCTGCTGACTCAAGGGGGAGCCAGCCAGAAGCTGAAATTGTGAATTTAGTGTGGCCAGAGGGATAATCAGAGTAACCAGGGGTGAGGGAAGGACAGGCAGGTGAGGGAAAAGGAATAAGCAGCTACCTAAACTAGCATTGTGGCTTTTGATTCGAGTTTCAAACAAAGGACAAACCGAACCAACAGCAAACTAAGCTTGAGGTCATTCTTTGAAGCTTCCTGTGTGTTTGGTATTTGTTGTTAATTTTCTCCCTCCCTCCCTCCCTCCATCTCCCTCTTTCTGTCTCTCTCCTTCGCCTCCTTCCTTCCAAATGCCTAACTGGAAGGATATGCAGTTAACTCTTTTCTCAAAAACTTAAAAATTATAATCTCAGAGGAACTGGATTATATCAAAGTGAGTGAAGAATTCGCAGTTTGGAAAAGCATGTTTCGTTACCTATTCTTTGTTCCTGTTAGAATACCTAATTCCTTCTGAAGATTTAAGTAACATTTGTAGGCGGCATGAGGATGTCTTTCAAAGAGGTTGCTGAGTTAACTAGAGTCTTAGAAACACTGCTCTAGAACTAAAGTGCCAAGTCTCATCTTAGGCTGTTTTCACCTTTTGAGGCTGTGTCTCTTATAAAAGAATTGTCATTACTTCTGAGGAATAATTGACACACTGTATTTAAAGTATACAATATGATAAGCTTTGCCATTTGTATACGCCCATGAAGCCATCTCCACAATCAAGACAGTGACCATATCCGTCATCCCTGAAAGTTTCTTTGTACTTCTTTTTAATTCCTCCATCCCTTCTCTTTAACTCCTCCAGCTCCAATAAACTGTTTTTTTTTAATTATTTATTTTTATATATCCATTTGGCTGCACTTAGTTGCAGCACTCAAGATCTTTGATCATTGTTGCAGCATGCCAGTTCTTTTTTTCAGTTCAGTTCAGTCGCTCAGTCGTGTCTGACTCTTTGCGACCCCATGAATCGCAGCACGCCAGGCCTCCCTGTCCATCACCAACTCCTGGAGTTCACTGAGACTCACGTCCATCGAGTCGGTGATGTCATCCAGCCATCTCATCCTCTGTCGTCCCCTTCTCCTCCTGCCCCCAATCCCTCCCAGCATCAGAGTCTTTTCCAATGAGTCAGCTCTTCGCATGAGGTGGCCAAAGTACTGGAGTTTCAGCTTTAGCATCATTCCTTCCAAAGAAATCCCAGGGCTGATCTCCTTCAGAATGGACTGGTTGGATCTCCTTGCAGTCCCAGGGACTCTCAAGAGTCTTCTCCAACACCACAGTTCAAAAGCATCAATTCTTCGGCGCTCAGCCTTCTTCACAGTCCAACTCTCACATCCATACATGACCACTGGAAAAACTATAGCCTTGACTAGACGGACCTTTGTTAGCAAAGTAATGTCTCTGCTTTTGAATATGCTATCTAGGTTGGTCATAGCTTTCCTTCCAAGGAGTAAGCGTCTTTTAATTTCATGGCTGCAGTCACCATCTGCAGTGATTTCGGATCCCAGAAAAATAAAGTCTGAGACTGTTTCCAGTGTTTCCCCATCTATTTCCCACCTGCAGTGATTTTGGAGCCCAGAAAAAGAAAGTCAGCCACGGTTTCCCCGTCTATTTGGCATATAATGGTATTTATTTGCTTAATTTTGGCTGTGCTGGGTCTTCACTGTTGCGCCGGCTTTTCTCTGGCTGTGGCAGGCAGGGGCTACTCTCTCGTGGTGGACAGGCTCCTCTCGTTGTGGCACACGGGCTCTAGGGCCCTCGGTCTTCAGTAGTTGTGGCACGTGGGCTCAGTGGTTTCGGGTCCCGGGCTTTAGAGCACAGGCTCAATGGTTGTGGCTCACGAGTTCATCTACTGCATGGCATGTGGGATCTTCCCGGATCAGGAATCCATCCCCTGCCTCCTGCAATGGCAGGTGGATTCTTTACCACTGAGCCACCAAGGAAGTCCTCCAAGCAACCATTGATCTGCTTTTTGTCACTGTCAATTAGTTTACATGTTCTTAAATTTCATATAAATGGAAATACAGTATATACTCTTCGTTTGTGGTGGGGGGCTCTGGTTTTTTTCCCAGTGAACATAACAACTATTTTTCCATTTATCTGTGCTGTTAGTGTTAGTAGTTATATTGCGGAATGGTATTCCAATGGTACCCAATTTTACTTATCCATTTACCTACTGATTGACATTTTGGTTGTTTCCGGTTTTGTTGTTTCTGGTTATTATAAGTTAAGCTGCTGTGAATATGTCTTTGTGTTGAGAAAGATTGTCTGTTCCCTTGGGTTTGTACCTGTGGCTACAAAGGTTGGATCATACTGTTGGTGCATGTTTATCCTTTTTTATAAAGTTGATGTATCATTTTACATTCTTATCAGCAATGTTTGAGAGTTCTAACTTCACGTCTTTGATTTTAGACATTTTTGGAGTGTAATGATATCTCTTAGCAGTTTTAATTTGCATTTTCTAATTACTGGACATTTTATTATATTGAATTATTTGGGACAGTTTTTCATACCATCCCTCCCTGTCTTCTTTGAGAAAGTGTTCTTTCAAATCTTTGGCTCATTTTTCTTTAATTGGATTACTTTTTTCCCCCCAATCATTGAGATTTGAGAATTCTTTATATAGACTAGATATGAACTCTGTCAAATGTATGATTTGCAAATGTTTCTTAGTTTCTTTTGAAGAGCAGAATTGAATAATTTTGATGAAGTCCAGAAGTTTTGACCTATCCTGTAGCCACAAAGATATTTTTCTGTATTTTTTTTCCTGAAGTTACAGCTTTAGGTAGGTCTGTGATTCATTTTTAGTTAATTTTTGCATGTGATGCCAGGAATAGATCACAGTTCCTTATACAGCTATCCTGTTCCAGCACAGTTTGTGGACACGTTCGTCCTTTCTCCCCTGAACTGCCTTTGAAACTTCAACTGGGAATCAACAGTCAGTCTCAGTACCGTAACCTCAGTGCCTCAAGTATTCTGAGGCTTTCTCCTCTGGCTGTTGGCAAAGTACACTGTTCTCCTGGGCGTTGTTCTCTCTAATCATCTGAATGGTGGTTTTTCTCGTATTGGGTAGTTTCCTTAACTTTATGCACTGATCATTAATTTACTGAGTCACCAGTTAAGATTTTGAGTTTCCTCTCAGTACAAATATTTCCTCTCTGATAGCCTGCTCTGCACGTTCTAGCAGCCTTTGCTTCGGAACTCCCAGCTGCATATTTTACACCGTTAGAGGTTCCTAAGCTCTCCCTCATTTTCCTTTCTCTACATCATGACCTAGAAATTTTCTCCAGATGGTAAATTAGAGCAGTCGTAGATTTCACCTTGTTTCTTTCCTGTTTCTCAGGAATCACTGTCCTTTACTGCCTGGTATTTAAATACTTGAGAGCCATTATTTTATATATTTTCTTTATTCTGTCTTTATTGCTTAATCTTGGCTAAGAGTTATGACTGTTTCTTAATATCTCCTAGCATTCAGCATGCTGCTAGGTACATAGTAAATAGTCCTCAGAGACTGACTTACACATAAATGGGTGGTGTGAAAGAAAGTGAAAGAGAAGAAAGAAAGTGAAAGAAAACAAAATGTAAGCTGTTGAAAGGGTATGACAGTAAGTAAGAAGTGTCGCATGCCAGCGCATTTCTGATCAGGCTTTCCTGGGGTCTTCCTGGACTGCACCTTGCCCTGGCGGGTCACTCAGGGCACCAGGGCCTCTGAATTTGACCTGTTCCCAGCACTGCCGAACAGCAGAAGCAATATGGGTGTGTAACTACTTAATTTGTTACCTAACCTGATTGATCAGAACCAATGGGAGAGCCATCAAGTCACCACCCGTCTCCCCAGGAAAGTCCTAAAGATAGGCTCAGATTTACATAGCAAACAAAGCTGAAGTTCACTGGTACCTTGTGTTCCCTTGCACTCTGCCCAGCTTCCTGCCCAGTGCCTCCCTCGGGGATGTCTCTCAGCCTCTGATCTGTTCTTCTGTGAGAGACGTCGCTGCTGTTGAATTAATCTATTTTCAGTGTCCTCTTACTTGGAATTCTGCTTCCAGGCAGGGGATCGTTCTTCGCTTGTGCCTAATCGCTTCTACCAGTTATTAGAGCTTCTTTGTATTTTAGTTTTTCACCTATGCCTTTCCAAATTTTATAAGCCCAGAAACTGAGTCACGATTTAAGGAAAGACATTCTGGAAATTGTCAAAGGAAACTACCAGGTTATTTCCCACATGAGACTTTAAAAAAAAAAACAAACCCACTCCAGCATTGAGAATATTTGAGCTGCTTTTCTTCATTAATAACTCTAGTCTTGCTAAAGCCTAGGTTCCTCTCCTATCAATTTACCAATGTGTTTAAGGAAAGACGTTGAACCCACAGTGTCATTATCTTTGTGTTTTTTCTTATTGCTTCTTCCTAATTTACCTTCTTCCTGATTTAAGGTAAGGAAAGGCAGTTAGTTGTAAGACAGGAGAATCTTTGTGTCTGACTGTAATAATCACAAACTTTATGTAACACAATTAATTTGAGGTTACATTAAGTAAGATTCAACCTAAAGAGGGTTAGCTCTGCACAGCTGAAAATGCTGGAAAGTGTTTTTAGCCTTATATGAATCTGTGTGACTAGTGAAATAGCCCTTCAGAATTGGACAGTTGGGCTGGAAAGTAGGTGACCTTCTTTTCTTTTCTTTTATAATCACAGGGGTGTTGAGATTATCTCAAAAAACTCTTCTAGCGTTTAAGCTGATGATGTTTTTGTTACTTGTCAAGATAGTAGAACTTTAAAGCAATGCACTAAGCATATCATTCTGCTGGTTCCATCACCGAACTTCATCTTCAGTTTCGTGTCATCTAATGCTGACTTACTATAGACAGGAAAAGGCAGAAACACAAAGGTCATTCCAGAACAAAAGTGGAAATCATTTCTCAAATTCTTCCTTTTCTTGGAATCAAAACATGAGTTGATGTTTAGAATGGTGGGCCATCCCATTTTTTTCCCTCCAAGGTTTAAAAAAATTGTTACCAACTGTATGGCATTAAATATGCCATCACATACAATGATGATGATTTTTTTCCTCATCATTGTTAGAATATTGTCACCAGATTACATGTCATGTAGAGGTGGTGGTGAACTAGCCAAGCATAGGGATTCGTTATTAATAGCACTATAGAAACTAACATTTTAAGCAAACGTGCCAGTGGTTAAACTGGATTAGCTGCCGATAACGATTAGTTGTCATTATTGTTACTTAAGGAGGCTTGTTTGAGATGAAATGTGAGTATCCAGTGCCAATGGTTTGTACCCCCAAATGTGTGAATGGACAGCCTGCTCAGGTTCCACTGCCCAAGTGCCCACTTGCCTAGCAGTGTGGACCAAGCGTTTATGCAGAATCACCATCAACTGGGACAGCTGGGAAAGCCCCTTTCTGCTCACAGAGTCTTTGACTTTCTTATTCATATTAAAACATCCTTGAAACTAAGTTTTCAGAAGTTCTTTCCACTGTCACTGAGATTTATTAATGTGCGTCGTAATTTTCCTTCCAGCGTGTTATCACCGTCTGACAGAATGTTCTGTTAATGTGTTCTTTGACTTTGCCTTAGTCTATTTGTGCTTTTGCTTGTTGTCTTTCTGCATTAGGTGAAGTCCAGACACCTTCATCTCTTCTTATCTGACTCGAGCTCCTTGCCCACTGTCCCTCCGTATCGACTCTAGGTGGTCTCCTTAGTGACCTCCTTATTTGCCAAGCTCATTCGTATCTCTTGTTTTCTCCAGCCTTCACCCCTTCCTCCAGGCACTTCCTGATCTCATTCCCTTAGCCACGTTCTGTGTATTCTTTGCCACTATGCTGTGTGCAGCCTTGGGAAGTTCTTCGGTTACTAATTCTTCATTATTCACAATGCACATCACACATGGGTGGTGTTTATCCTGTATGCTGTGGGCAGCCAGCATTGCTGACAGTAATTGCAAGGACATCAGCAGCACTTCTCTTCCCAGTGAACAGGGTTGCTTTTTTATTTTGTTTTGTTTTTCCCCAGTAGAACACCTCTACTTCATGGAATATAGGTATGACTCAGTTCTGTGTTTATATGCAAAAAACATATATGAACATCTGTAAAACATTTGTTTGATTTACAGAAAGTATCCTAAAATGATGGTTGCCCACCGATATCATTAGACTACAATGTTTTAATTACATTTGGGGAAGTTGATTGTGGGGTTAGGGGTTTTGACATGTTAGCATGTCAAAATTTCTCTCACTCTCAGTTAAATTTATGGGAAATAGACTCTCAACAGAGCTTCCCTGGGGGCTCAGATGTTAAAGAATCTGCCTCCAATGCAGGAGCCTGGGTTTCCATCCCTGGGTCAGGAAAATCCCCTGAAGGAGGGCATGGCGCCCACTGCAGTATTCTTGCCTGGGAAATCCCATGAACAGAGGAGCCTGGAGGACTGTAGTCCATGGGTCCACAGAGTCACACATGACTGAATGACTGACACTTTCACTTTTCAGGCTGGTATCATTGTCATGCAGAACTCTGGCATTTTGGAAATGGATTACCAACATAACATGAGCAATTTTTATACTAAGCACGACTAAATATATGGACTTCCCTGGTGGTTCAGACGGTAAAGCATCTGCCTACAATGCGGGAGACCAGGGTTCGATCCCTGGTTTGGGAAGATCCCCTGGAGAAGGAACTGGCAACCCACTCCAGTATTCTTGCCTGGAGAATTCCATGGGCAGAGGAGCCTGGTAGGCTACAGTCCATGGGATCGCAAAGAGTCGGACAGGACTGAGCAACTTCACTTTCCTTTCACAGCTAAACAAACAGACCCCGGCTAACTGTGGCACTGCAGAGTGCTCTGTGGAGCTACGGAGAGCTGCCTCTGGGAAGAGCAGCCCTGCAGCCAGTCTCCACCTGCAGAACTCTGCCTGCAGATGAAAGCTTCTGCCTGTATGAGTTGTTTTAAAGATTTATGGTTTATTTTTGGAGCACATGTACTAGGTCTGTTGCCCTGCACCGACTTCCTCTAGTTGCCGTGAGCGGGGGCCACTCTCTAGTTACAGTGCGCGGGCTTCTCATTGCGGGGGCTTCTCTTGAGGCAGAGCACAGGCTCCACGCACACAGGCTCGGGAGCTGTGGCTTAGTTGTTCTGACGCATGCAGAACCTTCCTAGAGCAAGGACTGAACCCACGCCCTCTGCATTGGCAGACAGATTCTTAACCACTGGACCACCAGGGAAACCACCCATGTGAATTTAGATTTGAGAATGTTTGAAATCTGACATGTTTTCTCCACTTTAATGAAGACTTACTCCAAACATGCTTCAAGCATTCATGAATATCCATCAAGCTGTTTTTATACCTGGTGAAATCAACTGGAGGGCTATTTTATCCTTGTTAATTTATATTCTTAATAGATTATACTCTGTTTAGTGTGTGCTACATGGTTCCATGGGGCTTCCCGAGTGGCGCTAGTGGTAAAGAACACGCTTGCCAATGCAGGTGGACATAAGAAACACAGGTTCGATCCCTGTGTTGGAAGGACTCCCCTGGAGGAAGGCAGGGCAACTCACATACTTGGCTCTTACTTGGAGAATCCCATGGACAGAGGAGCCTGGTGGGCTACAGTCCATAGGATCGCACAGAGTCAGACACAGTTGAAAGGACTTAGCAGGCACACATGCATGCACCTGGCTCCATTGGACTAAGAAATTCTGTTAAAGTGTGAATTGTGCATTTTTGCTGCTCCTCCTGAGCCCACCCAACCCAGCCTCCAGTCGTCTATTCAGTAAGGACTTCTTAAGAGAATTTCAGTCTAGGTCCGGTGCAAAATTGCAACATGTGTTTGAAATCTAAATAACATATTTTTTAACCTCAGGCTTTGCTGTGATAAATCCAGTGCTGTTATACATAAGATGACTTTTATATGCATCCCTTATGGCAGGTTTTAATGTTTTAGAAACTGTATTGTATAGGAGGAGTGGGGGGGTGTGGAGGACATGTGTGTGAATGAATTTTTATTCATCTGTCAAAGTTTCAAACAAAACTAGACAAAGCACTGCCTACGGTAACTTCATGTACACTAGTCCTGTAGAGGCACAGAAAGTGCCTAGAAGGACCTTTGTTAGGGCTTCCCATAAATGTCAATATGCCTGTTGTTCCTGTTAAGTAAAAGAGGAAATGGGAATAAAAGCAGAATCCAAATATCGAGGAAGGAGACAGAGTTGAAATCCCTAGGACACTCTTGTTTGTCTGTTCTTGGGTCCTGTGATGTTTCCTTTCTTCATGTTTTCTGTTGGAATCCATTTGTAATGAGCAAAAATGGTTTAAGAAGACAGGTATATTTTCTCTGAAGTTAATACTTCTTAGTGAGATACATTTCATTTTCAAAAGAGACTGACCTAAGACTTGATTCCCCACTCTTTTCTCCAATATGGAAAGATTCTCAAGATATGTAAAAGAAAAAAAAAAGTATAAAATAGGTCTAAGTGCCCATTAGTGGAAGAAATAGAGAATGTTCTGCTGAAAAGAAGAACATGATATGATGTCCAAAGTGTGCAGGGAGCATTTCCAGATGGTAGTTGCCCAGCCGGCTCAGGAGTGGGCCTGGGCTCTCTCACTTTTTATCCAACATGCTTCTATACTGTCAATTATTATCATTTGGTTACTTGCATATGCACTGGGCTCCCCAGGTGGCTCAGTGATAAAGAATCTGTCTGCCAATGCAGGAGACGTAGGCTCGATTCCAGAGTTAGGAAGATCGCCTGGAGAAGGAAAATGGCAATCCACTCCAGTATTCTTGCCTGGAAAATTCCATGGACAGAGGAGCCTGGTAAGCCACAGTCCATGGGGTCACAAAGAGTCAGACACAACTTAGCAACTAAACAACAAAATTTACATATGATCATTCATAATAAATTTTTTTACAGCTGAAAGTTAAAAACAAATATTTTAGAGAGGCAGGTCCCTTAAGACAAGACATATTCTGGTCCGCATTTGTAGGAACTTCCAGCTCAGCAGGACTGGCTGCTCGGTGACGCTCCTCAAATGCTGGACTTGGGTGTGTGTCGCTGCCATTGATGATTCTAGCTGCCTGAATGGGTGTTTGTGTTTGACATAAGCAGGACAAACAGGCAGTGCCATGTGACGAATGAGTGTCAGCGCTTCTTGAAGGGCTCTGCATTCAAAGTGCTCTGGGAGGAAGGGCCTACACCAGTGTCTTCTGTTACTCCTGTGTTCTGTGAAAATGTGAATCTGTGCACAGAGATAACAGAGCATTTTGAATTACAGGGCCACCGGAGTGCAGAAACTAGCCCGCCTTCCAGATTATTTCCATAACTAAAGAATGGCGCTGCTCTCCAGCTTCATCCAATTTCAGGGCTTGGATGACATCAAATTAGATTGACTTTGCATCAGCCAGGGGTTGTGCTGGCAAACCGTGGACAAATGTGGCGTTGCTTCCTGCACAGAGGCATGGGGATGGTGGGATTTCTGAGGGAATTGTTATATGAGTCCTGACATTAGTGATGGGTAGATAAGTTTGAAAGGAGCAAGAAGAATCAGAAAGGACTGGAAGCCATCTTTGTTCAGAAACTTTTGGAGCAGGTGATGGTGCAGAAAGAATCTAAGCCTTCAGGTCAGAGCTCTGTATTCTTTCCTCATCCTCTACTTACTACTATCGGTTTGCCTTCTTACATCAAACTTCACTTCTGAGTCTTTGTTTCATGAACACAAGAGGACCTAACTTGTTGATGTCATTGTGGTGATTGTGTACACACACACACACAATCACACACAATCACACACAGCTTTCCAGGTGGTGCTAATGGTAAAGAACCTGCCTGCTGATGCAGGAGATGTAAGAGACGCAGGTTTGATCCCTGGGTCGGGAAGATCTCCTGGAGGAGGGCACGGCAACCCACTCCAGTATTCTTGCCTGGAGAATCCCATGAACAGAGAAGCCTGGCAGGCTACAGCCCATAGGGTTACAAAGAGTCGGACATGACCGAAGCAACTTCGCGCGCGCACACACACACACATTCCAGGAGAGGGAGAGCCTGGCATGTAGTAGGTCCCAATCAGTAGGAATAACTTGGCTCTTCTTATCAGCAAAAATGTAGCAGCCTCGGTGCTAAGCTTGCTTCTGCTCCCTTGTCTGCATCGGTGTCTGTGGACCAGCTCAGCTCTGTGAAAGAACAGCTCCATCCATCTAACAGCTCCCTGGGACTGCTTCTTTCAAGTCTGTAATATTCAGCTTTGACACTCCTTCTACAGCCTTACTCAGGGAAAATTACACCACATAGACCTAGCTTTGATCTATTTTCGATTTTACTAAATTATGGACAATAATACTGTATTTTAAAGTATTAGTCAGAGACTCCAGGCTACAAAAATTCAAAACCTTTTTAGTCTTTTCAGATCTTGAAACCAGATGATTAACCATTGTCAGCTCTACATGGACTTGGGCTCTCTTAGCTATTGAACTCCTGGCTCCAGTTCACACCTTCATTCTCCTTTAATGTCAAATAATTTGTCTGTAATGCCATAATTTCAGAAGTGCATTTATGCATTGGTTTTGTTATTTTAGCAGAATTATGATCTTTGGTGTGTTCTAACCTAAAATCTGCTTTTCTCATAATGGTTACAAAGTATCCTATGACCAACAGAAAGGACTATTAAAGCATCAATTTTATCTTCCTTTACTTCTAGAGCTTTCTTCCCCAGAATGCCAGTGTTATGAAATTCCACACCAGTAAGACCTTGGGCAGACTGAAAGTACAGAAGAGCTCCTTAGTGCCAGGCATCGTTCTGGGTGATGAATACAGCAGTGAATAAAACAGTTCTTGCCCACAGAGATCTCACATTCTAGCCGGAGATAAACAATAAATAAATGTGTATGTGTTCATGAGTGTGTAATAGGTCAGAGAGTAAAAAGTGTAATGACAAAAAGCTTAGGGTAAGTAAAATAATTCACCTCTTCCTGCCCCAGAGATGGCCACTAGTAACAGTTTGGTGTTTGCAGTTCAGGGGTAGATAGTGGAGCCTGACCACAAGGGTGTGAATCCCTGCTCGTATTTATACTTCTTTTTTTGTTTGTTTGCTTTATTTGGGATCTTGGACATGGCTGTTATTTTTCCATTACTTCCTAATAAATTCCCACAAAAAGAGTACCTGAAATCAACATGCATTATTGCCTCCTGGTTTGTGAGTCAAGAGTCCAGACATAGCATAGTTAGATCCTCTGAGCATGGTGTCAAAAGGTGCAGTCTAGGTGTTGACTAGACTGTAGTCCTTTCTGGAGCTTGGACTCTCACATGGTGATTGGCAGAATTCAGTTACTTACTCATGGTTGTAGGAATGATGTCCTTGCTTTCTTACTGTCAGTCAGGGACTGCTTTCCGTTCCTAGAGGCCCCCATTGTTCCTTGCCGTGTGGCTGTCTTGTAGTACCTCGTACAACGTGGCAGCTTATTTCTTCAAGGCCAGTGGGAGAATCTCTCTCCAGGCTCCTAAGGCGTCTACTAAGACAGTCTTACAATCAGAGGAGTGACCCTTCTGTCACCATTTCCATAAACTATTGGCTAGAAGCAAGTCACAGCACTCTTGATCATTTGAACTGGATATATTCCCCATCATAGTGGGCTGTCCTGCTTAACAGCAGACCTGCTCTCTATCCTCGTCTTTAAATGCCCATGGCAATCCCTACCCCCAGTTGTGACAACTAAAAATGTCTACAGATGTTGCCAAATACAGGCTTGCCAGGTGGCTCAATGGTAAAGAATCCATCTGCCAGTGCAGGAGACACGGGTTCGATCCCTGGATCTAGAAGATCCCCCGGAGGAGGAAATGGCAACCCACTCCAGTATTCTTGCCTGGAGAATCCCATGGACAGAGGAGCCTGACAGGCTACAGTCCATGGAGTCAAAAAAAAGAGTCAGATGTGACTGAACACAGAGAGTTCCCCAATGTCCCAGTATATTTTGTATATATTTCCATTTTACATAGTTATGAATGTCTTAAAATATAATTAAAATGTGCATAATTAAAAAAAATTCAAATAGTACAAAATAGTAACCAGTGAAAAACATATCTCTTACCCCAGGACCCCTGTACCAGATTTCTACTCCAGAGACAAACATGTCACCATCATTTAGGTCACAAGAGATCTCCAAGATTGCACTGAGATTTATATAAATACAGTTGGGTGTCTAGTTCTTATAAGACACAGGCACATGTGTTATATTTTTATTAGCAACTTTTTTTTTCTCATTTGTGTTCAAGATGAAAATGACCCAAAAGAATCGCTTTTAGTTTGTTTCCAATGTACTTTAAAAAAAAAAAAGCTTGTCAGAGCCTTCTGGACTGACGTATGACCTCTTAAGGAGAATTATTCCCTGCACTATGAGACTGCATCGCCTTAATTTTCCTGTAGCTTCAGGAGCCTCCTACCATGATCTCCTTTAAGACTGATGCTGTGTGGCGGTAAGGAACAACTCTTGGGGGCATCAGTATTTTAAGCCCTGGAAGGAGACACTTTTCATCTAATGAAACAACTCAATCTTTCCAAAGTACTAACAGCCCCTGGGTTTTCGTTGGAAGTATGTGAACTGTGCCTTTCATTGAATTCCTTGTCCTGGTGAGGACTCAGTGTGCGTTATGAGGTCGTATTTTTCATGTCACAGGACCACCCTCTCAGATGGTGGAAGGTGGCGTTCTCATCAAGGCTTGTTCATTTGTCAGCGTGTATGGTTTACTGCCTCCATAATAAATGCGTTGTGGTTCCTGCTCCTGAGGCATCTATTTTCTGTATTATGGTAACACAGAATTTCAGTTTGATTTTTGTTGGTCTTAATCATGGTAATGGTGACCACCACACAAAGACTTCCACAGCTACAGCCAGATATATAATCCTTCAGGGAAGATTTTTCAAAACAGTCACTCCTGTTCTTGGCAAGATGAAATACATACTCTCAAACTCTTGGTGGGATTGTAAATTAACACATGGTTCTGCAGAAGAAGTTAGGAAAAAATGTTAAATATTCATATTATTTGGTGTCAAAATAAGACTTCTTGGAGTTGCTAAACAGTCACAAGATTTCTAAACAGAAAAGCGCAACAATGAGGAAATAGATAAATATTTCTAACACCTCTGCCTCTACCACCATTGAAAGTGAAAGTGTTAATCGATCTGTCATCTGATTCTTTGTGACCCCATAGACTGGAGCCGGCCAGGCTTCTCTGTCCATGGGATTCTACAGGTAAGAATACTGGAGTGGGTTGTCATTCCCTTCTCCCAGCGATCTTCCTGAACCAGGAATCAAACCAGGGTCTCCCTTATTGCACAGAGATTCTTTACTAAAGCTACATAGTAAGCATTTTTTATTCGTTATCTCACTAACTCTCACCATGTTGTGAAATAGATGCTATTATTATCCCATCACCATAAAAGGAAACTGTGTCTTAAACCTATTAAATGATGGTGGTGGTGGTAATACTGATATTTGGCAGCTAATCATCGGGTGCTAGTGTGTGCCCCATGGGGCTCTAAATACTTTACATAGATTAGCGTATATCTTTGGACCAAGAACCCAGTGAAGTAGGTACTCTTTGTTATCAGCATTTTACCAAAGAGGAAACTGGGGCACAAGGAGGTTAACTAACAGAAATGAAAGAGTTAAGTTACAGCATTCACAATATTAAGTAGAGGTTTGAGTACGGATAGATTGATTTTGGAGGCCATGCTCCTCTCACAGTGCCTACCGCAACCTTTGTTTGGTCAGGTCTAGTAGACAGTCTCTTAATCACTGAGCGATATAGCTGATTACTTAAGCTAATTCCATTTGCTGGATTGTCTGGTAGACCATAATGAGATTATTTACTCTTTTCAGAGCTAAATGGGAAATAGCATAAAATACACAGAGGCCATCAAGGACAAGGAGGAGATGAGTTCACTAATCATATTAAAGTTGCCCCACTCCCCCACCCCCTAGCTTCCCTAGCCTTCTCCAGGATGTGATGGTAGCTTCCCAGCTGGAAAGATGACTGAGTGGGGGTGGACAGTTTCATCCCAGAAGGAAGGATACAGCCTGAGCCTAGCACCTAGAAGCAGAATCATATTAAGTAAGGAGTTAGAGCCAGATACCCCTTTCAAATCTTGCCTCCTCTGTCTGCGTGGTGAGGTCTTAATTAAGTCTTTTAGCACCTCTAAGCCTCAGTCTCCTCATCTGTAGTGTGGAGGCATATGACCTGCATGAAGGCTTTGTTAAAAGCATTGAATAGATGATGTACCAAAGACACAGGTGCCCCTTTGTTCACGTCAGCCCTGTTCACAATAGCCCGGTCATGGAAGCAACCTAGATGCCCAACAGCAGATGGATGGATAAAGAAGATGTGGTACATATATGCAATGGAATATTACTCAGCCGTAAAAAAGAACAAATCTGAGTCAATCATAATGAGGTGGATGAACCTAGAGCCTATTGTACAGAGTGAAGTAAGTCAGAAAGAGAAAAACAAATTATTCATATATATGGAATCTAGAAAAATGATGCTGATGAACCTATTTGCAGGGCAAGAATAGAGACACAGACGTAGAGAATGGGCTTGTGGACACAGCAGAGGGTGGGAGAGAGTAGGACAAATTGAGAAAGTAGCAGTGACATGTAGACACTGTGCTGTGCTTAATCACTCAGTCGTGTCTGAC
Source organism: Bison bison bison (assembly GCF_000754665.1). NCBI lineage: Eukaryota > Metazoa > Chordata > Mammalia > Artiodactyla > Bovidae > Bison > Bison bison. The sequence goes on along the minus strand of NW_011494706.1, from coordinate 8,554,336 downwards.
TCTTTGCAGCCCCATGGACTGTAGCCCACCAGACTCCTCTGTCCATGGGATTCTCCAGGCAAGAATACTGGAGTGGGTTGCCATGCCCTCCTCCAGCAGATCTTCCCAACCCAGGGATCAAACCCAGATCTCCCACATTGCAGGCGGATTCTTTACCATCTGAGCTGACGGAATACTTGAGTGGCTAACTTAACCTTTCTCCATGGGATCTTCCCAACCCAGGAATCATACCGGGTCTCCTGCATTGCAGGCAGATTCGTTTACCAGCTGAGCTACCAGGGAAGCCCCCATATATACACTACCATGTGTAAAATAGATAGCTGGTGGGAAACTGCTTCGTAACACAGGAAGCTCAGCTCGGTGCTCTGTGGTGACCTAGAGGGGTGGAGAGGGGTGGGGAGGGAGGCTCAAGAGGAAGGGAACATATAATTATGGCTGATCTGCGTTGTTGTACAGCAGAAACTAACACACCCGTGTAAAGCAGTTATCCTCCAGTTAAAACATAAGGCAATGTATCAACATGTCCTGCACCAAGGGAACACCTGTTGATCCTTCCTTTCCCTCAGCTCTCAGCTGACACTCTCCAAACACCTCTCCTGAGTAGCAGCCCTTGAGTACGTCAAGCTTTCATCGTGCATTCTGAAATCTGCAACTGCGAGCATTCCTTGTTATCAACCTTCTACCTTACCCTCTTCTCCAAACCCAGTCGAGCCTGGCCTCAAATGCAAGTAATGTCGAGTAACTTTAAAGCCACTTAAGAATTGGGGCTCTGTGTCCTGAGGCCTTTTGCTTGTCTACCTGCCTGGCCACTGGCATCACCAACAGTGAGTGAGGTCCCCTCCGGTGCCGGCACCTAGAAGCATAGACCTCTTCTGGAGATGACCTAAGTCACACGGTTCCACTGGCGCATACTACCTCAAGACAAATTCACCTACCAAGGAAAATATTCATAATATAGCATTAAATAAGAATACTGTCACATAAAACATGACTAGTGTGAGTAAAAAGACAAAATGTTAATGGTGCTATTTGTGAGTGATTTTGTTATTTATACATATGCCTTCCTGTTTGTCTGTGAGTAAAATATATTAATTTATAATAAAGTGCATAATAATTTCAAGAAAAAGTGAGGTCTTGGTTGGGTCTGAATATTTTCAAAGTGTTTGTTTCTAATCCAGTTTGTTTCTAATTCTCATAGGACATGTGAATGAGAGAATCCAAGTCTGTTTTATGTTATGAACATGCCATAACAAAACTGAATTGCTTGGCACTGTTTGGATCTTTTAAAGCTGAAATCAGTGACAGAAGAGCCAATTAAGGAAGAGATGGGTTTCTTTCAGGGGATGGTCTAAAGATGGAAAAGATTTTCAGAGGCATCTTGGGGAAACCTAGCTTTTCAGTTCAAGCAGGAGGTGGTTTAAGGTTTCCTCAGTGAGTAAGCTAGCAGAGGATAGTGAGTTTTATTGCACTTATGTGAGCATGGTCCGTGGAATGAGAAAGTACTGAAAATGATGGTGATTGTACTTGGACTCAAATCCGGTGCTCTAAGGGACTGTAGATGACCTCGATCATCTGCCTGCTGCCCCTTTTGATAATGCTTGTAGGAGAAAGAAAGGCATAAATGTTTTGTAAATTACAGTGCAGTCTGAAAATGTATCCACTGAGGGCAATCTTGTGCAAGTGAGACTGAGCCAACTGCTCGCGCTCTGTCTCTAAAGCAACGTAGGGAAGTTAGAGCAGCAGTGAGTGTTTCCTTCCGTTTTTAATTCGATTTCACTTATACCAAAAGAATGAGTCCCTTGGACTCTTAGGCAGCAGTGCTGTTGGCCAGAATTCTCATTTTTTATCTTTCAAAAATGCCTATCCAAACTAACGATGAGCTACTGAATAGCACAGGGACCTCTGCTCAGTGTTACGCAGCTGCCTGACGGGAGGGGAGTCTGGGGGAAATGGATACATGTATATGTATGGTCAAGTCCCTTCACTGTTCACCTGAAACTGTTACAACGTTGGTAATCAGTTATACTCCTGTACCAAAAGTTAAAAAAAAAAAATGCCTAGCCACCCTCAACCTCTGTTCCTCAGCTTGTTGCAGTGGGAGCCTCTTTTCATCATAAGAAACAGAGGTGACTGAGTGTTAGAAAGTCTAGGAGAGCTCTTTGAAAGAACTAAGTCTTCTGCCTTTTTAGTGATCGTGGTCATTAAGATGCTTTGTGCCTTGTGTGGACTGGTCCTTTTTCCCTTTTGTTGACAGGCAGTCTTGTAAGGTTGTCCTTTGTCCCCTATAACCTTCAGCGGGAGAATGGGGCACAGCGGGGAGGAAATGATTAGAAGCTGCCTTCTTGAGAAAGGGGAGCTAAAGCGGCTACTGACAGCTGCCATGTGACGAGGCCACACATGTCAACATGGAGATTCTGAACTTGGGGGAAACTTTATCCTTTACTGAAAACGATAAACCATGCCAGTAATATTTTATGATGCATTGATCATCCAGGGTGAAAACAACTTCTCAAGAAATAACAAAACAGGATGGTCTTGGAGAAGTATGCTGGGGAATAAGAAGAGATGCCATTGCTGGCCAACACCTCATTTATCTGGGTATCTTTAACCCCCTTTTTATCCTTCAGATGAGGTTAAAATTCATGGTCAGAGGTCATCACGAGTGTTTAAATTATTTTTACAGGATAATTGAATGGCAGGGAGCCTGTCAGTTCTCTAGAGTTTGGAGACCATCCCTCTCCCCTCCCCACACCTGTCACCCTGGGCTGGGCAGTGGTTGTAAGTCACTCGACCTATCTCAGACACCATCTGTATGTCTTTGTATAAATCAGAGATCCCCATTTAGGGATTTTTTTCATTATGTCACTTTTCATAGTCAGAGATGCTGAATCCCCCCTCCCCTCAAGCCCTTTGAACACTGTAAAGTCTCTGTCCAGACTTGTGTGATGCAAGATGAACAGTTTGTGTTTCTCACCTGAACCTCCCCTAGGATGGGCGCTGACTTTCTTTTCCTTGGCACACTCAGGCAGGCGAAACATCTCATTGGCCTACCAGCCCATGCTTCTCTATCTAACTGTGGAGATAACTCTAAGTTCCTGTGTCTTTTTTTAAAAATGAGCCCTGCTCAGTCACTCAGTCGTGTCTGACTCTTTGCAACCCCATGGACCACAGCCCACCAGGCTCCTCTGTCCATGGGATTCTCCAGGCATGAATACTGGAATGGGTTGCCTTTCCCTCCTCCAGGGGATTTTTCCAACCCAGGAAAAATCAAACCCGCATCTCTTGTGTCTCCTGTATTGGCAGGTGGATTCTTTAACACTAGCGCCAGCTGGGAAACCCAAGTGAACTCTGTGCTAGTCGCTCAGTCACGCCGATTCTTTGTGACCCCTTGGACTGTAGCCCACCAGGCTCC
>NW_011494706.1:8533632-8550824 GCF_000754665.1 Bison bison bison | reverse complement strand
CTCCAGGCAAGAATACTGGAGTGGGTTGCCATGCCCTCCTCCAGGGGATCTTCCCGACCCAGGGATCGATCCCAGGTCTCCCACATTGCAGGCAGATTCTTGACTATCTGAGTCATGAGGGAAGCCCATGAATACTGGAGTGGGTAGCCTATCCCTTCTGTAGAGGATCTTCCTGACCTAGGAATTGAGCCAGGGTCTCCTGCCTTGCAGGCAGATTCTTCACCCGCTGGGCTCCCAGGGAAACCCTAAATGAACTGTAACGTCTTTGCTTCTGGTGGTGCCGGTCTCCCTTCGAGTGGGCCTTCTCTAGCTGCAGCGGCGGGGCCGCTCTTCGCTGCAGGTGCAGGCGTCTCACTGTGGCGGTTCCTCTGATGCGGAGCACAGGCTGTAGGCCTCGACGGCTTCAGCAGCTGCAGCACACAGGCTTGGTGATTGGACCTCTTGGGCTTGGTTGCTCCACGGCATGTGGGATCTTCCAGCCCAGGGATCGAATCTGGGTTTCCCGCCTTGGCAGGTGAATTCTTATCCACTGCACTACAGGGACGTCCAGTGTGAGTTTCCTAGTCACTACCAACTGCAGTGACAGAATACCATGGGCTGGTGGGCGTATGTAACGAATGCTTCTTTCTCAGTTCTGGAGGCTGGAGGCCCTAGATCAGGATGCCAGCACAGTCAGGTCTTGGTGGGGCTCCTGTTGATGTCTCTACATGGCCTTCCTTGGACTGTGCACACAGAGCAATCCTGGGTGGTCTCCTCTTTTTATGAGGACCTTAATCCATCATGAAGGCCTCATCCTCTTGACCTAACATAGTCCTACTTATCTCCCAAAGACTCTACCTCCAAATACCGTCACATGAGGGGTTACAGTTTCAACATCTGAGTTTTGGGGGACACAAGATTCAGTCCATAGCAACAAGTATATGAAAAACACAGATTAAGGGGTAAAGAAGAATTAGGCATATATCTGCTTTGGCATTAGTCTCTTAGCTGACCCGTTTATAACTCACAATGCACAACTGTCGTGATTTCTAGTTATTGGAAATTGGCTACATATGCATTTGGTGCAGAAATGCATTAAAATATAATGTGGAGTTAACAAGATAGCTCACAACAATCTGATACTAATGAAGGTAAATTAATACCAGATTAGAATTTAGAATTAAGGATAACAGCAAACTGAAAAGTTACAATGAACTCCTTGTAACCCTGATGAACCTTTAGCTCAGTGCTGTCCAGAGAATGGCAGAATTCCAACTCTCTTGATGTGCCAGTGGTTGTCAGGAATGTCCAAAGTTGTCAGGACTTCAGTGGCTGCCATACTTCCTGATCGAGTACCTCATTTTCAACTCTAAGTAATTTACTGGTTTTACATTATGAAAACTAAATCTTAACATTGGTATTCTAAATACCAGTTCTTGACCTGTTCGGTCTCTTAGGAATAAGTAATCCATTCGTAGGGGGAAAGTCTGTGATATTTCATGTCTGTTGCCAAGACAGTGTTGTGTTGAAATTGGGAATATATTCTTGACCAAGTCCCTGGAGGACCTGGAGTTTATCCTGAAGATCACGTTTGTCAAGGACTACCTTTTCCGTAGTTGCATCCCAGCTTCTAGCACAGTCCTTGGCAATAACAAGTTCACAGTAACCTTTTATGAATAAATAAATATTGATATTTAGTCACTAAGTCGTGTCTGACTCTTTGTGACCCCATGGACTATGGCCCACCAGGTTTGTCTGTCTGTGGGGATTCTCCAGGCAAGAATACTGGAGTTGGGTTGCCATTTCCTTCTCGAAGGAATGTTCCCAACCCAGGAATCAAACCCACATCTCCTGCGTTGACAGGCAGATTCTTTACCCCTGAGCCACCAGGGAAGCCCTGAATAAATGAATACTATTTAATAATATACATATATATGTTGACATTGTAACCGCATATATCTGAATAGTATATACACAGTTGCCAGAACTATAATAAAATACTGCAAATGTAGCACATGCTATAGAACTGGCTTGACCTCAATTTCTTAACAGCCTTTTTATGGGTAAACTTACCAGAGGCTTAGTTGTAACTGACACATTCCTGCATACCCCATTCGAAGCTCTAAGAATAACCGCATCCTTTTTTAGCACAGGTGAATGTATGGATTTCCTTTTGATAGGCAGCCCTGACCTATATACTCGGGATACAGGCTCAGCACGGCTGCCGATGCCATGCTCTTCTCCCTTCTCCTCCTCCGCCCCTCCCCGCCCCCACCAACACAGACACAGCACAGGGGAGGGGGCACCTCCTTCCCATATTTGCCCCTTCTTCCAGGAGCTCCTCCAGTTCTACCTCTCCAAAACCCCATCCTCAGTGCAAATAGGTACCTCTGTGAATGAAGACATACACAGCCTGCGAGGAGAGAAAGAAAACCCAAGCCTGTCACCCAGTGGAGACACCTCAAGGGCAGCCTCCCGATCCCCCGACCCTATTGCTTTGCCCCCCATTGTACATGCACACGTGCTTGGGCGTTCAGTCATGTCTGACTCTTTGCGACCCCACGGACTGTAGGCTGCCAGGCTCCTCTGTCTATGGGATTCTCCAGGCAGGAGTACTGGAGTGAGTTGCCGTGTCCTCCTCCAGAGGATCTTCCTGACCCAGAGATCAAACCTGAGTCTCCTGTGTCTGTCTCCTGCATTGCAGGCGGATTCTCTACCACTGATCCCCCGCTCCCCATTATCCGGTGCTAACCAACGCAGAGAAAATGATTTACTTTCTGGCAACCCCTCACCCTTTCTGCCAAAGTGCTTGTCATTTCTTCCAAGTCACAGCTCCTGCCTCTCCTTGGCTTCAGTCTGCATCCCAGCCTCTCCGTGGACTTGGAAGCCTCAGGCCAGCCTGGTCTCCCTTCTCTGGGTTGGACTCTCCGCCCCCCACTTCAGCATGGGGAGTCTTGGGGACAGGAGCCCTGTCCTGTTCCCTGGCCACCTCCATAGAAACCACTGTGATTTCCACACAGCTCCATCTTGATCAGAAGCCCTATTGTACAGAGTGGTTTGGCTCCATGGCACTTTTTGGTTTGTTATAAATTCAGCAGGCTTTTGTGCAACAGCCAGGGGAGAGAATTGTTTCTTTGGGGAAATATATTGTGAATCCCAAACAGTTCTCAAACTGTTAGAACGCAACTCCATCTTAGATGCCAATATTTTATTTTTTGTATTATGGGATTTTACAGCAGTGAAAGGATAATAAGATCTCTGCTGAGCTTTCAACTTAGTATTTGTACATCATGTGATTTTCCTTCCCCAATACTGTACAGAAACTTATAACAACACAAATGCCTGTCTGTAAGAGCATGGGTGAATAATATTCCATTCATATGATAGGATAGGGTTTGGATGAATCTTGGCAATAAAATGTGAAGTCAAAAAAAATCTCAAAAGATTGGCTACAGTTCTGTATCCTGTATGGGGCTTCCCTAGTGACTCAGTGGTAAAGAATCTGCCTGCAATGTAGGAGATGCAGATCGATCCCTGGGTTGGGAAGATCCCCTGGAGAAGGAAATTGCAACCCACCCCAGTACTCTGACCTGAAAAGTCCCATGGACAGAGGCGCCTGGCAGACTGCAGTCCACAGGGTCCCAAAGAGTTAGACATGATTGAGCATGCGTGTATTCACATATTATGTTTAGAAATTTTTAAATAATTAAAAATATGTTATGATCTTTATAAGGACAATAAACTACATTTCAAAGAATGGCATAGTAATGAATGTGCTTCAGGATGAAGCTTACAGCCGGTGGGGGTGGGGAGGCTGGATGATCACATGGAATCCTGAGGATTAGATGTAGCAGTTGTTAATTAAATATTCTAGCTCTTGTCTTGGGTGATGAACTCACGGGTGCTTATTATGTTAATATAAACAAAATTCTGTTCATTAGGTCCAAAGAAAGAAAAAAATAACAGGGTTTTGTTTTTTTTTTCTTTTGGTTTTGAGGGATAAGCACTTCATTAACAATCCTCAGGGTTGAGTAAGAATAAATGACAAAATCAATTTTCTTAGTAAATAGCTATGGTGGCGCTAGTGGTAAAGAACCCAGCTGCCACTGCAGGAGACATAAGAGACCCGGGTTCCATCCCTGGGTCAGGAAGATCCCCTGGAGGAGGGCATGGCAACCCAGTCCAGTGTTCTTGCCTGGAGAATCCCATGGACAGAGGAGCCTGACGGGCTATAGCCCATGGGGTCGCAGAGTCAGAGAGGACTGAAGCGACTGAGCACAGCTATATGAGAGCATCTCTCCTTGACTTTGCGTCTCAGTATGTCCAGTAGGTCAGCAGAAGCATAGGCAGCGCCTGCTGGGAGGAAAGGGGCCACACAGCTGGAGAGGTCGCCTGGCTCCAGTCTTTGCTGGTCTCGAGTGTGTAAGGAGCTTTAGGGGTCAGCTGAGGGGAATTAACAGTTTTGTGAACAGTCTTGCCCTGGCGTCCAAGCGACGTGAGAAGGTCACCAGACCCAAATTCAGGTTGTGTCCTGGCTCTGCTGCTCTCTTCAAGGACACTGAGGCAGGCGCCTCGCTGTGCAGTTTTCTCACCCGCAGCATTGCCAATATTGTCCTATTTTATTTATTTATTGGTTTGATAAATAAGCCTATTTATTGGCTTGATCATGGCTCGTATGAAATAATAGGTGTGACGTTGCAAACAATCAGGCGGTTTATGTTAAGTTATTGCTGCAATTAGACATAGTTCCACAGCGTCTGGGGTTCCTTCATGTTGTATGTGTGGAAATTCCACTTTGAGTATCATTAGAAATAGTATCTGGTAAACGGTCATTCTACTCTGTAGTAGGCTACATAGCGAAAACAAAGGACATGAGCCCCCAGTCCCCAGACCTGTAATTAGACCTTATTTAGAAAATGGAGTTTTGTAGATGAGATTAAGTTAAGGATCTTGAAATGGGGAGATTATCCTGTATTATCCAGGAGGGGCCTCAGTGCAGTCAGCAGTCTTTCTAAGAGAGAGCCAGAAGGAGATTTGATACAGAAGAGAAGGCGGTGTGAAGACTGAGGCAGGAATCAGAGTGGAAAATGCCCTTAGCCACCAGAAGCCGGGTCAGGCAAGAGAAGAATTCTTCCCAGGAATCTCCAGAAGGAGGGTAACCCTGCGGACATCTTTATTTCAGCCCAGTGATTCTGACTTTTGACTCCAGAACCTCGAGAGAATTAAATGTCTTGTTGCTTGAAGCTACCTCCTCTGTGTTACAGCATCCACAGGAAACTAATACTTTCACACTAAGATGTTTTGAAAATTATATTATTTTCTAAAACACTCTCAAGGATGTCAGAGTTTCCTAGTGTTATGAATCGGTTCAACGGCTTTGTCCTTTTTAACGTGAATGTAATAAAAATGAATATCTAAAATACTGCATTTTCAAGGGCAAAATGTAGTTACACATTTTTGTGCCTCCCAGTAATCAGCACACTGCTTGCAGAGTCAGTGCTCAGTAAATAGGAAAACTACTTGCATGCAAGAAGATGACAATCCATCTAGGCATGTATTTTATGTCACATATGACACATTTGTCTGTCATCGGATTTTAATTGGCCTCAAGTTTGCCGACCAAGTAAAGAACATCAGTGGATGAATGGAGTATTTCTTTCCTTATTATTGTTCTTCACATCCTGCCAGTATTGAGAGATAATTTGAAGCCTCTTGCTGTAAGAGACACCTAGGGTATAAGACTATTAAAGTAAGGACAGGAAAGCCGGTGCTGGTGGGCGAGCTCTGACGTACAGAACGCTGAGCCACGCTCCGTGCAGTTTTTGTCATCTGCACGAGCTCCTGATGGGAGGCGCCCATCTCTCTCTTCGGAATGCTGTCTGAACAAATAATCTGCCATGGGAACTGGACATGAAGGTATATCTGAGGTGATAACTTCCTGCCTAATGCTTGGACTTTTTTTTTTTTTTTTTGGTTGAAAATTTCAGTTAGAAGGACTTCTTTCGAAGCGGCTCAGCTGACACTTAAGTTGGAAGCACGGTTCGTGTTGAGCTAGAGATTCCAACCCCTCAGGTCAGGAGCAAGGACTGAGCTTTCTTCCGCAGGTGATGCTGCTGGTCCGGGGGCCCCTTTGGCTCTGGCATCTAGTGTTCTTGCCACCAGGTGCCTCTCTCTGGATTCTGCTTTTCTCCTTCTTTTTTGTGCAGCCACCTCAGGCTGTCACCCTCATTCTGCTGCATCTGCTTGGCAACATTGCCCCCTCCAGCCTCAGCAGCCTCCACCCTCAGGCTCTTGAGCATCACATCAGTGTCCCTGGGGCTCCCACAGCAGGGGGCTGACATTCTGCAGCCCTGTCAGATCCCTGTCACAATATCATCCATCAGTCAGTGAAAAGAAGAGAGAAGCCTTGAGATGAGAGTAAGATCGATGAGGGCGCCGAGGCCAGAGGGACAGGAAATCGGAATAGCAGGAGAAAAGAGAGAGAGAAAAATTAAAAAAAATTTTGTTGGAGGAAAACATATTGTAAATTCCTTTCGCTATAGAATTTTCCAGTTTCTGAAAGCACTTTCTGGAGTAGTCTCAAATTTAACTGCAAGTTAACCTCTGATTTCTCTAATAAAAAGCCAACTGCTTGTTTTGTTCATTCATCTACTGAAAATCTTTTGTAACCCTCTGGACTGAGGCTGAAGACTTAAAAAAAAAAATAAACCTATATGCCGTCTGACTGAACGGAGGGCCTCAGAGAGATGGCCTAGTTCGATGAAGGCCAGTCAGCAAGCCGAGCCATTGCTGTAACATTAGAAGCGCTGGGGAGGTTTGGAAAATTCCACATACCTAGCCTGCACCTTGGACCAGTTAAACCAGAACCTTTGAGGTGGGTCCCAGTCTGTAGTATTTTTTTTTTAAGTCTTTATTGAATTTGTTGCATCTTGTTTGTTTTTATGTTTTGGTTCTTTGGCCATCAGGCATATGGCATCTTAGCTCCCTGACCAGGGATCGAACGCACACCCTCTGCATTGGAAGGTGAAGTCTTAACCACTGGACCACCGGGGAAGTTCCAGAATTTTTTTTTTTTTAAACTGTATTTTTTAATGCTTCCCGAATGACTCCATGTGCAGCCAAGCACCACTAAGTCAGGTCTGTATAGTCTAGCCCATGAATTGAACCCATTTTAAATAAAACTCTTAAGAGCCATCCTTTCCATATCTCAGTTCCTTCCCATCTAAGCCATTGCTGTGTTGGAAACTCCACAGGGTATTTTGGAAACATGATCTTTTTCAATCCAGCAACTTCAGTTGAGCCGCTGATTTCTGCTTTCTGCAGCTAAGGCCCAGTGGCTTTTCATTTCCACGGTCCAGCTGCTCCCTCTGCTGGCCAGTCGTAGGTAAAGCTTCCTGATCTGCAGAAGCTCTCTGCAGTCTGCTGCTCTAACCTGGAATCACACAGCATGTTAAAGCAGCTTTTCTAATCCCTCATTCAACTCACATCTCAGTGGCCACTGCCAAAAATGAAGCATCTTAGCACACTAACCCCTTATCCAGCGGCACTTTTGCTGTTGTTCAGTTGCTAAGTCATCATTCCTTTGCAACCTCCAGGCTTCCTTCACTATCTCCTGGAGCTTACTCAAACTCATGTCCATGGAGTCAGTGATGCCATCCAACCATCTCATCCTCTGTCGTCCCCTTCTCCTCCTGCCTTCAATCTTTCCCAGAATCAGGATCTTTTCCAATGAGTCAGTTCTTCACATCAGGTGGCCAAAGTATTGGGGTTTAAGTTTCAACATCAGTCCTTCCAATGAACACCCAGGACTGATCTCCTTTAGGATGGACTGGTTTGGTCTCCTTGCAGTCCAGGGGACTCTCAAGAGTCTTCTCCAACACCACAGTTCAAAAGCATCAATTCTTCAGCACTCCACCTCCTTTATGATCCAGCTCTCACATCCATACATGACTACTGGATAAACCATAGTTTTGACTAGAGAGGTAAGGCATAAGGCATGATGGAGGAAAGAAACTCTATGTGTGTATGTCTGTGTGTGTATATACACAGATACAGCACACACACACCCCACATGCGTGCAGATATTTTGCTTATGTTGATACCCGAAGGTATTCTGACATTAGCCATTGATTGTACTTGTTCCCTGCAGAATGACTGACTTTGATATATACTTGAGTTAGAAAATAGGGAAGGAACGCTTTCATCCATACCTTCTCTACCCACTTTCACATATATCCCTATCAGCTCACTTCTCCCATCTGCCTTACAGTTTATCATTATGGCCAAATGCAAACTCAGGTAGATGTAAACAGGTGACCTCATCTCGTGGCCCAGACTGTGGCAGCATTGTACCAGATGTTCACTCTGCACAACCCTTGTGCCTGTGGACACAGAATTGGATCCTTGTTCTGTCTGCAGGCCAGATGTGGTGCAGCCCAAGCCTGGGGTCTGATGGAGCCTCCTAAAGCTGTCTACTCCATGTTTTACAGCTCTGGTCATCCGCATGCCCTTCTTGGGCCTCGACTCATATCTCACCCCATTGTTCCTACTTGTTCCTACTTTGAATATTTTTTTGACGCTGGCTCAGCCATCAGAATGTGACACGGCCCAGGCTTCCCTGGTGGCTCTGTGGTAAAGTCTTCCTGCTGGTGCGGGAACCGCAGGTTCAATCCCTGGTCTGGGAAGATTCCAGGTGTTGTGGAGCAGTTAAGCCCATGTGCCACAACTATTGAGCCTGTGCTCTAGAGCGAGCAAGCCACAACTAGTGAGCCTGTGAGCCTAGAGCCTGTACTCCTTGACAAGACAAGCCACCACAATGAGAAGCCTGCCCCCTGCCACTGGAGAGGAGCCCCCACTCACCAGCAACAAGAGCATGCCTGCATGCAGCAGCAGCAAAGACCCAGCGCAACCGAAAATGAATAAATAAAGAGATAAATCATTAAAAAAAAATATTACACATCCCTTCTGTTTTGTGTCATCTGAAAATACAAGGTATTCACTGATGAAATGCTGAAGAGATTGGTAATGGTACCTAGCCTGTGTGTGTTGGACTAGAGAGAGAGAATGAAAAAAAAGCCTTGCTCCTAATTCTCAGAACCTCCTTCCAGAGACTGGCTAGTTGGCTGTGAATGATTTAATACCATCTGAGCCACATTCTCTGATCACCTCCCCCCGCCCCTAGGGCATGCAATGGCACAGCTCTTAAAAGCATAGTCTCCCTAATCAAACCAGCTTGATCTTAAATTCCGGGTCCACCCACTTTGATACATTATTCTCCTAGGGAGTGCACTCACAGGATGAGAGTTAGGAAGTTCTACTTTCTCCTCGGCTCATCTTTGATCTTTATACCATCTGTTCCAAGCAGAGTGTGTAACATCCAAGCCCAGTTCTGTGAATCTTCTTCACAAGTTGGCATTGAGGACTCCTCACCGAGGAACCAGAAAAAACATCTTCCAGAACCTAAAGTAGCACACAGCTGTGAAGCAGTCGTGATTGTAGAGACGCTGTTCGCGTGGACTTTTGGAGAGTCAGTTTCAAAATCATGGAATTTAGTCGATTGTTCTCCATTCCCTTAGCCCCATTGCTAAGTCAGTTTGGAATCGTCAACATGACTGTAGAAGACGCAGCTTGGAAAACTGAGCATTCCACCTGGGACCCCAGAACGTCCCATGCTCATCACTTCCTTAGGACAGCCTCGTACATAGCTAGGTTTGTCTCGTGTGATATGCTAGAATTCCCCTGCACTGGACTCTTGGTTAGAGACCTCCCTAACCCCTGGGTCCAGGAATGCTATTAGCAGTCCTTGTTCTGTTTCAGTGCTTTCCAGGTGGCTCCAGGGTAAAGAATCCACCTGCCAATGCAGGGGTTGCAGGGGATCAGGAAGATCCCCTGGAGGACATGGCAACCTACTCCAGCATTCTCACCTGGGAAATCCTATGGACAGAGGAGCCTGGCAGGCTACTGTCTGTGGGGTGGCAAAGAGTCAGACACAACGGAGCACACATGCATGTTCTATTTCAACCACAGGTATTATTCCGAGGAAGCCCAGGAGCTCAGTTTTAGCAGCTCTGGGACCTGTGCAAAAGCAAAGACTAGCAAATGTGAGAATTAGTGGAAGAGCAACTCAGTGTTTCTCACAGACTTAGAACATTCTGAGCTCTGAAAGTTAGGAACTCACTTTTCTTCTGTTATTGGTAAAGGAGGTGTTTGAGCAGAGAGGCCCACTCTTTCTCAGCATCTTCCTCTGCCCATCAGAGAGGCCCACCTGATAGGTGGGATTTAGGCTGTACCTGTCAGCACATAGGTGAGACCAGATGAGTAAGTTTGATGTCATAAGTCATAGTTCCTCTTCTGGTTTATCCCAGGACACTGCATATAGTTCCCTGTACTAACCCTGAACTCACAGTCCGTCCTTCCCCTGTGAGCCATGTGATAAACGGAAGTAATGGTCATGTTTATAAGATACGTTGGATATGTTCTTATTCTGTTAAAGTTTAATTCAATTTTAAATCACATCTTTTTTTTTAGGCAGAGCATTTTAAAAGAAAGCATCAACTCTTGACAATTACAATGAAAATATTTAGAAAACTTTATTTGAAAGTGTTATTTTCAATGACGGTTAAAAAAAATCATAGTTCCTCGGGGTCAAATAGTGTCAACTTCTACTGAGAGAGTAAGGTAGTCCCTTGTTTTTTTCTTAACAGAGGCTTAAAAGTCCAGGAAATCACAGAGATACCTTCTGGGAGCTGTGTATGTATGAATATAGGGAAGGGAGACCATTTGTACCAATAGCTGGTATTTGGGTCTTTGCTTTCTCCTACTGTATATATGCTAAATGTTTTTCTTGATCTTAAATCCCTCTCTTATTATCCATGTCTGTATTCTCTCCTGTCCTTTGAAGGCCCTTTTCCTTGCTGTACAGATCACTGAACACTAGCAAAAGGTTTTCTCCCCATCTTTGTGTTGTCATGCTATAGCAACTGAGCCTATCGTGAAGATAGGTCAGCTATACTGTGGAGCTATTTAGTTAGTAGGGAGAATCGATCATAAGAGACATCTAATAAGAATGAGGCTTCCCACTACAGTGACGTAACAGACAGCTAACTGCAGCTTCTGACCCAAATTCCAGTCCTGGGGTGTGACTGAAACTAGTCCTGTAGCAAAGAGCACAGCAATAATACCAGTCAGCGATGGAGTCCAGGGTTGACAGTGAAAATCCATTGATATTCTGATAGCCAGATCCTTGGCTGGTGTTGTTTTTGCGCACAGGTCACATCTGGCCCTGATCTGGACATACAGGGTTGGGAGCTGAGGAATCAAAGTAGTGGCTCAGTAAACTCTCCAGCGCAGTTTTTCCTAAGTGAGTTGTCTCATGGTGTTGTTTTACCAGCTGGATTGTTATATTGCTGAGGACAGAGAGTCTTTGGTCTGGGAGCTTCCACCAGCCCTCTTTTTCTTTTATTTCTCCTTCATTTAGAGCCCACTGATCTTCCTTGGTGTATCTCGGGGATGGAGGCAATTCTGGTGCCAAGAGAACCTTAAAGATTGACCTGGGGCCAACTCTGGGGATCGGTTGGGTCGCCGCCTCCTTGGCTGCCTGGTCAGCCAACCAGTTTCCTTTGCTGATTGCATCAGTTCCTCGTTGATGTCCTTTACAATGGATGACTGTCACTTGGGAAGGCTTCCAGACTGCTTCTAACAGCTGAAGCATTTCTTTTTGGTTTTTAATCTCCTTTCCCCTTGCTGTCAATAGTCCCCTTTCTTTATAAATGGCTCCATGTACATAAGGCATACCTTGAACCAGTATAGATGCTGACTCATTTCCCTTCGGCATGCCTTAGCGCCTGGGCGAGTGCCCACAGCTCAGGCTGCTGTGCTGACCACCCTTGTGGCAAGGTCTCAGCTTTCGCTATCTCACCAGTTGTTGCTATGGCAGAGCCTGCTCTGCACTGCCCGTCTTGATGAAACTGCTTCTGTCAGTGAACAGTTCCAGTTCTGGGTTCTGGAGAGGAATGTCCGTCAGGTCCGGCCTGCTTGAGTCAATTTCACCATAAGCTCCTCACAGTTATGGTCAGGGGTTCCCGCTTCCATAGGTAAAAATCTGGCGGGGTTCAGCATCCGCACAATCTCGAGTTGGACCTGTGGGTTTTCGCAAAGCAGTCCTTGATAGCGAGTCACCCAGGAGCTGGTCAGCCACTTATGCCCCTGGCTGTTATCAGTGCAGACATTTATATTTTGTCCTAGAGTAAGCTTATCTGCTTCTCTGACCAAAACCACAGTAGCAGCTACTGCCTGGAGGCATGCCGGCCACCCTGCGGCCACTGGATCCAGTCGCTTTGACAGCTATGCACCTGGGCGCTGCTGTGGCCCAACTGTTTGTGTGAGGACCCGAGTGCAGTGGGGTTTTTCTCATGTACAAAGAGGTTAAAGTCCCATGTCACATCTGGCAGCCTTAATGCTGGAGCGCTGGTCAAGAGTCTCTTTATCTCCTCGAAGGCCTTTTCCTGTTGAGGTCCCCACTCTAGGGGGTCCTTACCAGACCCTGCTGTGGCTGTAAACAAAGGCTTGGCAATTTCAAAGAAACCGGGTATCCAGATTCAGCAGAATCCGGCAGCCTCAAGGAACTCGCGGACTTCTTTCTTGCTGTTCGGCCAAGGTATTGAACAGATGGCTTGCTTCCTCTCATGTCCAAGCGCCCGACTCCCTTTTAGATGACAAACCCCAGGTACTTGACCTCCTGTCTGCTGGTCTGAGCGTTTTTCCATGACACCTTGTACCATGTGGTGGAGAGTAGGGCCAGCGGGGCTTTGGTGCTTCTCCAGCAGTCCCCTTGGGTGGGACTGGCTAGCAGCAGGTCATCCACGTACTGGAGTCGGTGTAATTGAAAGTTTCTTCGGGAAAGGTAGCAAGGCCTGCAGCCAGAGCTTCACCAAACGGGGCAGGTGAGTTTTTGAAGCCTTGTGGCAATCAAGTCCAAGTTAGCTGTCTCTTTCTCCCGGTGTGTGGGTCCTCCCATTCAAAGGCAAACAAGGGCTGGCTGGCTGGTGACAGGCAGAAGAAGGCGTCCTTGAGATCAAGGCAGGTGAGCCAGCTTGCCTGAGCGGGTAAGAGACTCAGGAGAGTGTAGGGATCTGGGACCACTGGGTGGATGGTGACCACTGCACTGTTGATGGCGCGGAGGTGCTGGACAGGGCAGTAGTCATTGCTTCTAGGCTCTTTGACTGGCAAGAGCAGAGTGCTCCAGGGAGACTGCCTTTCGATTAGAATCCCGGCATCTCGTAGGTGCTGGGTGTGGTCCCGCGTTCCCAGGCATGCCTCCCGTGGTCCTGGATATCGTTTCTGTCCAGCAGGAGTGGACAGAAGGACTGGCCTCAGGTCCACTACAGTGGGGGCATGGTTTTTGGCCAAACCTTAGGGCCCTTTCTCTGCCCAGACATCAGGGAATTCTTTTGGCAGGCTGGGGGATTTATTTGTTCCCTCCCTGAGGAATAGAGACACCATTCATCTTCCCTGGGCATGGCCACAGCCATGATCAGAGTTGATTGGCTCCCCAGGGTGAGGCTTGTGGGCCTTCTGGGGGCAGAGGTGATTTGCACCCCTAGCTTTGTCAGTAAGTCTCACCCAGCAGGGGAATGGGGCATTCCGGTAAGGACAGAAATTCATGAGTCCCCAGATGGCCCCCTAGCTGACACGAATGGGCCTTGCAAAATGAGAGGGCTGCCATGGCCCCTGTGGCCCCAACAACAGTTGCTGTTTGGCCTGTGAAGGGAGCCACAGGTGTGGTTACCACAGAGTGTTCAGCTCCGGTGTCCACCGTAAAAGTCATTGATAGGCCCCCAACTTTCATCGTGACCATGGGCTCCCAGGGGTCCAGGATCAGGGAGCCTGGTCTCCCCTAGTCTGATTCTGCTATGGCCGATCAGGTTTTGGACAGCCAGCTCAGGCTGGTACCTTTCGTTGTTGGATGGACTGAACTTCTTTGACCCTTAGATGTCCCTCTGCGATTAGGGCACTCATTCCTCCCGGGTCCAGTCTCTCTGCAGTGGGCGCGCTGGTCGTAGCGTAGTGGTGGTCTCTGCTTAGTTTCCCCTTTCCACAAGGGAATGGTCTGTTCCTCTGGATCTGAGCTCCTCAATGCCGCTGCTAGCAGGGCCGCTTTCTGTTTCATTTTTTATCTGCTTCTCGTTGGGGTTCACCGTCTCAGTCCACAGAGACTTTATTTGCTACCTCCAGGAGCTGTGTGGCATTCATCCCACTGAAGCCTTCCAGCTTTTGGAGGTTTCATTGGATGTCTTCACAGGATTGAGCCACAAAGGCAGCGTTAATCATTCACTGATTCTCGAGTGTCTCAGGGTTGAATGTGGTATATGTCCAGGACACTTCACACAGTCTTTCATAGAAATCAGTGGGGGGTCTCATCCCCTTTTTGGATTACTGTTGTCAGTTAGGACATATTGGTGGGCTTTCTGGCTCCCGCTCGAAGTACCTGTAGAAGGGCATCATATGTTGACCCCAGGTTTCTTGTCCCTCTCTGGTATGGAAGTCCCAACGAGGTCTTATCTCCAGCATTGCCTCTCATGCCCATCCTTCCATATCTAAGACCGCTGTGGTGGCTTGACCTCCAAGCCATTTCTGGGCTTCTGTCAAGATGCTTCGCCTTTCCCCAGTGGTGAAGAGAGGCATAAAGAGCTGGTGACAGGCATCCCATGAAGGCTGATGGGTGTGGAAAATGGACTGTAGGAGGTCGGTCATGGTCTATGGTTTATCAGAGTACGCTGGGTCATGGTGTTTCTGGTTTAGGAGATCAGTAGTGCTGAAGGGCTGGTGATAGAGGAGGGAGCGACCAGCTGGACTGAGCCAGCCCCGTTCACTTGCTGAGGACCTCGAGTTTCTTGCAGTGGCATCTGATGGGCCGCGGCCAGCTGGTTAGATGGTTGGGCTGAGCAGAGCCGCGTCCCTACTGGCCCGGGGCTGGAGTCTTGCTCACGAGGTGGTGCGGGGGACATGGCGGGAGGCGGACTGTCTGGCAGTGGGTCCGGCGCTGGCTGTGCCCG
Organism: Bison bison bison; assembly: GCF_000754665.1. NCBI lineage: Eukaryota > Metazoa > Chordata > Mammalia > Artiodactyla > Bovidae > Bison > Bison bison. The sequence goes on along the minus strand of NW_011494706.1, from coordinate 8,535,792 downwards.
GGCTTGTGGAGTCAGGGGAGCAAATGGCGGGGGCAGCAGTGGGTCTTCTATGGGATCGCCCTGGAATATAGGTTTCTTCCTTTTTTCTTTTTTCTGAGTGGTTGGGTCACAAATACCCTACTCTGTCCCTGTCTGTTAGTGCAGACTCTTGCCCAGGGGGGCAGGTTCTGTGCTCTTAGAAGCCAGGAGTCTATGTGTGGAAGCTGACCTGGATGTCCTGGACTCCCAGGGACGCCCTGGTGCATTGCTGGGACAGGGGGCAGGTCGAGAGTGCCCTCTGGTGGCCATCCAATGTCAATGGCTGGCCTATCGAGCTCACATAAGTTCTAAAGCTTCCTGGGGGCCAACTTGAATGCAGCTCCTCCGTCCATGGGATTTTCCAGGCAAGAGTACTGGAGTGGGGTGCCATTGCCTTCTCCAATCTCCTGCAAAGCCCTTCTTAAAGTTATCATGAAACCTAAAACTGTTGGCTTAGAGGAACCTCCCATGTTAACAAATGTAATCTACCTGGCAGGGTTTTCAGGAAAACTTAATCTCTTAGATGTCAGCTCAGGGAGTCAGTCAAAAGCAGAGGGCGGGTCATGGTGGAGAGGTCTGACAGAATGTGGTCCACTGGAGAAGGGGATGGCAAACCACTTCAGTATTCTTGCCTTGAGAACCCCGTGAACAGTATGAAAAAGCAAAATGATAGGACACTGAAAGAGGAACTCCTCAGGTCGGTAAGTGCCCAATATGCTACTGGAGATCAGTGGAGAAATAACTCCAGAAAGAATGAAGGGATGGAGCCAAAGCAAAAACAATACCCAGCTGTGGATGTGACTGGTGATAGAAGCAAGGTCCGATGCTGTAAAGAGCAATATTGCGTAGGAACCTGGAATGTTAGGTCCATGAATCAAGGCAAATTGGAAGTGGTCAAACAGGAGATGGCAAGAGTCATCGTCGACATTCTAGAAATCAGCGAACTAAAACGGCCTGGAATGGGTGAATTTAACTCAGATGACCATTATATCTACTACTGTGGGCAGGAACCCCTTAGAAGAAATGGAGTAGCCATCATGGTCAACAAAACAGTCAGAAATGCAGTACGTGGATGCAATCTCAAAAACAACAGAATGATCTCTGTTGGTTTCCAAGGCAAACCATTCAATATCATGGTAATCCAAGTCTTTGCCCCGACCAGTAATGCTGAAGAAGCTGAAGTTGAATGGTTCTATGAAGACCTACAAGACCTTTCAAAACTAACACCCCAAAAAGATGTCCTTTTAATTATAGGGGACTGGAATGCAAAAGTAGGAAGTCAAGAAACACCTGGAGTAACAGGCAAATTTGGCCTTGGAATATGGAATGAAGCAGGGCAAAAGCTAATAGAGCTTTGCCAAGACAATGCATGGGTCATAGCAAACACCCTCTTTCAACAACACAAGAGAAGACTCTACACATGGACATCACCAGATGGCCAACACCAAAATCTGATTATATTCTTTGCAGCCAAAGATGGAGAAGCTCTATACAGTCAGCAAAAACAAGACTGGGAGCTGATGTGGCTCAGACCATGAACTCCTTATTGCCAAATTCAGACTTAAATTGAAGAAAGTAGGGGAAACCACTAGACCATTCAGGTATGACCTAAATCAAATCCCTTATGATTATACAGTAGAAGTGAGAAATAGATTTAAGGGCCTAGATCTGATAGATAGAGTGCCTGATGAACTATGGAATGAGGTTCGTGACATTGTACAGGAGACAGGAAGAAAGACCATCCCCATGGAAAAGAAATGCAAAAAGTCAAAATGGCTGTCTGGGGAGGCCTTACAAATAGCTGTGAAAAGAAGAGAAGCAAAAATCAAAGGAGAAAAGGAAAGATATAAGCATCTGAATGCAGAGTTCCAAAGAATAGCAAGAAGAGATAAGAAAGCCTTCCTCAGCGATCAATGCAAAGAAATAGAGGGAAACAACAGAATAGGAAAGACTAGAGATCTCTTCAAGAAAATCAGAGATACCAAGGGAATATTTCATGCAAAGATGGGCTCGATAAAGGACAGTAATGGTATAGACCTAACAGAAGCAGAAGATATTAAGAGGTGGCAAGAATACACAGAAGAACTGTACAAAAAAGATCTTCATGAACCAGATAATCATGATGGTGTGATCACTGACCTA
>NW_011494706.1:8524544-8533532 GCF_000754665.1 Bison bison bison | reverse complement strand
GGAGGTGATGGAATTCCAGTTGAGCTATTTCAAATCCTGAAAGATGGTGCTGTGAAAGTGCTGCACTCAATATGCCAGCAAATTTGGAAAACTCAGCAGTGGCCACAGGACTGGAAAAGGTCAGTTTTCATTCCAATCCCAAAGAAAGGCAATGCCAAAGAATGCTCAAACTACCGCACAATTGCACTCATCTCACACGCTAGTAAAGTAATGCTCAAAATTCTCCAAGCCAGGCTTCAGCAATACATGAACTGTGAACTTCCAGATGTTCCATCTGGTTTTAGAAAAGGCAGAGGAACCAGAAATCAAATTGCCAACATCCACTGGATCATTGGAAAATGCAAGAGAGTTCCAGAAAAGCATCTATTTCTGCTTTATTGACTATGCCAAAGCCTTTGACTGTGTGGATCACAATAAACTGTGGAAAATTCTGAAAGAGATGGGAATACCAGACCACCTGACCTGCCTCTTGAGAAACCTATATGCAGGTCAGGAAGCAACAGTTAGAACTGGACATGGAACAACAGACTGGTTCCAAATAGGAAAAGGAGTACATCAAGGCTGTATATTGTCATCCTGCTTATTTAACTTCTATGCAGAGTACATCATGAGAAACGCTGGGCTGGAAGAAGCACAAGCTGGAATCAAGATTGCCAGGAGAAGTATCAAAAACTCAGATATGCAGATGACACCACCCTTATGGCAGAAAGTGAAGAGGAACTCAAAAGCTTCTTGATGAAAGTGAAGGAGGAGAGTGAAAAAGTTGGCTTAAAGCTCAACATTCAGAAAACGAATATCATGCCATCTGGTCCCATCACTTCATGGGAAATAGATGGGGAAACAGTGGAAACAGTGTCAGACTTTATTTTTTGGGGCTCCAAAATCACTGCAGATGGTGACTGCAGCCATGAAATTAAAAGACGCTTACTCCTTGGAAGGAAAGTTATGACCAACCTAGATAGCATATTCAAAAGCAGAGACATTACTTTGCCAACAAAGGTCTGTCTAGTCAAGGCTATGGTTTTTCCTGTGGTCATGTATGGATGTGAGAGTTGGAATGTGAAGAAAGCTGAGCGCTGAAGAATGGATGCTTTTGAACTGTGGTGTTGGAGAAGACTCTTGAGAGTCCCTTGGACTGCAAGGAGATCCAACCAGTCCATTCTGAAGGAGATCAGACCTGGGATTTCTTTGGAAGGAATGATGCTAAAGCTGAAACTCCAGTACTTTGGCCACCTCATGCGAAGAGTTGACTCATTGGAAAAGACTCTGATGCTGGGAGGGATTGGGGCCAAGAGGAGAAGGGGACAACAGAGGATGAGATGGCTGGATGGCATCACTGACTCGATGGACCTGAGTCTGAGTGAACTCCGGGAGGTGATGATGGACAGGGAGGCCTGGCGTGCTGCGATTCATGGGGCCGCAAAGAGTCGGACACGAATGACCGACTGAACTGAACTGACTAATTTCTCCCTCCCTGTGTTTCCCACCCTGAGTCGGTGGTGCAAAGACAGACAAGGGTGGGTGCCCCCTCAAAGAAGGAGATCGTTCAGGTGCCCACTTGGCCGTGTCCCTGGGGAGAATGTAGATCCCTCTTAGCATTGGCGAATCAGTGTAAACCTCTGATCCGGATCTGTCTCTCTGGGTCCCCCAGAGGTCACCACGGAACCGCAGGCTAGGGCCCACTCGGACTCTGTAGCCATGAAGGCCCTGAAGCCACACAGTGGAGCCTGAAGCACAAGCGGATCAGGCTGCACATTCATTCCCGTTCATTTTTCGTCTGCCTGGCCGCTCTCCCAAGGGGGACTTAAGACACCTCTTAGCATTGGGAGGCCAGTATAAACCCCTGACCCGGATCAGCCTCATAGGGAGGGATCAAATCCCCCAGAGGCTGGTACTGCCTTTCAGCCTTATGAGGTCATCACGGGACCACAGGTTTTAGACCCTTACAGGCTCCATAGCCTGAGGACTGTGGAGCTCACTTTCACTTCCTTCAGTCAGCAATCACGCATACACAACCACTCAGAGGTCACGATACCTCCCTTTTCCGGAGGCCCCAGGTCTCCCTATCTGATGCTCCCTTCCTGAGAGCTCCAAGGAAGTGATCCGTCTCCTCTTCTACCCATCGGGGTAGGACCTCCTGACTAGGGACTGGCCCCAGGGCTTTACCTGATCCTGTGGCCATTCCTGGTGAGTTGGTCCATCCCTTTAATGAGTCCAGTCAGCGCTCGACCATCCAGAGAGTCAGAACGCCGGTCCGAAAGAGAACGCGAATACCAGCGGGTGGCATGCCTCCTTGTTCGTCTCCTGGCTCCTCCGATCCGGTCCAGCCGAGCCACCAGTCTGCCCGGCTCAAGGGGCAGGTGTGGTTGGAATCACTGGGGCCTCCAAAAATGTTGCAGAAACCAGTACTCCAGAAACCAAGCACCACACTAGGAGAATTGGAGAACTCAGGTTTATTATGAGTTAACACTACAAGCTCTGAGCCCTGAACAAAGGGGTTACAGAGATCTCATTCACCCAGACAGGCATGATTAAGCAGGTGGGTTTGCAGGGGCTAGGGGGATTGCAAAGAGCAGGACAAGGGTTGGTGAGATAGGCTCCAGTTCCTAGTATTGTGAGTCCCCACCTTCTGAGACCTACGTCATCTAGACTTTGCAAGGAGCAAGCTGAATTACAGAGGCAGAAGGAGAAGGAGGTAAAATTTTAACTTTTCCTCTTTAGTACAAATGTGAGAGTTGGACCATAAAGAAGGCTGACTACCTAAGAACTGATTCTTTTGAACTGTGGTGTTGGAGAAGACTCTTCAGAGTCCCCTGGACAGCAAGGAGAACAAACCAGTCAATCCTAGAGGAAATCAACCCTGAAAATTCATTGGAAGGACTAATACTGAAGCTCCAATACTTTGGCCAACTGACGCAAAGAGCTGATTCACTGGAAAAGACCCTGATGCTGGGAAAGATTGAAGGCAAAAGGAAAAGAGGGCCACAGAGAATGAAATTGTTGGATAGCATCACTGACTCAATGGACATGAATCTAAGCAAACTCTCACTTATCCAAGAGATAGTGAAGGACAGAGGAGCCTAGTATGCTGCAGTCCGTGGGTCCACAAACTGTTGGACACAACTTAGTAATTGAAGAACAATAACAACGGCACGAGTTTCACTGTAATATGCTGGCTGCTGTTGTAGAGCTTGAGCCATTGAAGGGTTTTCAGTGGTCCTTATATATGGTCTGATGTCCTTGAACTTGTCAGTCTTGCCTTTATGATTGATGCCTGAGAATATTGTATTTTCAGTGCTTTGCCATGGGCAGTGTTTCCTGCAGAAGCAACGTTGACTTCTAATTCTTCTTTTCCTTTGCCCACTTTCCGTCTCCTGTGCAAATGGCCTAGTAGTTGTAGACAGGGGAATATTTTTTTGTGACTTTAAATCTCACCAGTCAATGTTCTAATGACTGAAAAAGAAAGTCTAATGTATTTTTTCTTTGCAGGTGATTTTTGTGAGATGACCATGGTATTATCACTTTGAAACGAAACACTGGTTATGGATGAGGATAATGCCGGTGAAAAAGCTTTGTAACATAAACATTGTAGACGCAGGTACAGTCAGGGTATCAATTATACCTTTATCAGAAGTGAGAGAACAAATTTCCCATTCTGGCTGTACTAGCCATTGTTAACAAGACTTGGTTGTTACTGTTGTTCAGTCCCTAAGTCATGTCCAACTCTGCAACCGATGGGCTGCAGGGTTCTCTGTCCTTCGCTATCTCTGGAGTTTGCTCAAACTCATGTCCATTGAGTCGGTGATGCCATCCAACCATCTCATCCTCTGTTGTCCCCTTCTCCTCCTGCCCTCAATCTTTCCCAACATCAGGGTCTTTTCAAATGAGTCAGCTCTTCACATCAGGTGGTCAAAGTATTGGAGTTTGAGCTTCAACATCAGTCCTTCCAATGAACACTCAGGACTGATCTCTTTTAGGATGGACTGGTTGGATCTCCTTGCAGTCCAAGGAACTCTCAAGAGTCTTCTCCAACACCACAGTTCAAAAGTATCAATTCTTTGGCACTCAGCTTTCTTCACAGTCCAACTCTCACATCCATACGTGACCACTGGAAAAACCACAGCCTCGACTAGACGGACCTTTGTTGGCAAAGTAATGTCTCTGCTTTTTAATACGCTATCTAGGTTGGTCTTAACTTTCCTTCCAGGGAGTAAGTATCTTTTAATTTTATGGCTGCAATCACCATCTGCAGTGATTTGGGAGCCCCCCCCAAAAAAGTCAGCCACTATTTCCACTGTTTCCCCATCTATTTGCTGTGAAGTGATGGAACTTCATGATGCCATGGTCTTAGTTTTCTGAATGTTGAGCTTTAAGCCAACTTTTTCACTCTCCTCTTTCACTTTCATCAAGAGGCTCTTTAGTTCTTCTTCACTTTTTGCCATAAGGGTGGTGTCATCTGCATATCTGAGGTTATTGATATTTCTCCCGGCAATCTTGATTCCAGCTTGTGCTTCTTCCAGCCCAGCGTTTCTCATGACGTACTCTGCATAGAAGTTAAATAAGCAGGATGACAATATACAGCCTTGATGTACTCCTTTTCCTATTTGGAACCAGTCTGTTGTTCCATGTCCAGTTCTAACTGTTGCTTCCTGACCTGCATACAGGTTTCTCAAGAGGCAGGTCAGGTGGTCTGGTATTCCCATCTCTTTCAGAATTTTCCACAGTTTATTGTGATCCACACAGTCAAAGGCTTTGGCATAGTCAATAAAACAGAAACAGATGTTTTTTCTGGAACCCTCTTGCTTTTTCGAATTTGGTCTCTGGTTTCTCTGCCTTTTCTAAAACTAGCTTGAACATCTGGAAGTTCACAGTTCACATATTGCTGAAGCCTGGCTTGGAGACTTTTGATCATTACTTTACTAGTGTGTGAGATGAGTGCAATTGTGCAGTAGTTTGAGCATTGTTTGGCATTGCCGTTCTTTGGGATTGGAATGAAAACCTTTTTCTAGTCCTGTGGCCACTGCTGAGTTTTCCAGATTTGCTGACATATTGAGTGCAACACTTTCACAGCATCATGTTTTAGGACTTGAAAGAGCTCAACTGGAATTCCATCACCTCCACTAGCTTTGTTTGTAGTGATGCTTCATAAGCACCACTTGACTTTGCATTTCAGGATGTCTGGCTCTAGATGAGTGATCACATCATCGTGATTATCTGGGTCATGAAGATCTTTTTTGTACCATTCTTCTGTGTATTCTTGCTACCTCTTCTTAACATCTTCTGCTTCTATTAGGTCCATACCATTTCTGTCCTTTATTGAGCCCATCTTTGCATGAAATGTTCCCTTGGTATCTCTAATTTTCTTGAAGAGATCTCTAGTCTTTCCCATTCTGTTGTTTCCCTCTATTTCTTTGCATTGATCGCTGAGGAAGGCTTTCTTATCTCTCCTTGCTATTCTTTGGAACTCTGCATTCAAATGGGTGTAATCTTTCCTTTTCTCCTTTGCTTTTCACTTCTCTTCTTTTCACAGCTAGTTGTAAGGCCTCCCCAAACAGCCATTTGACTTTTTGCATTTCTTTTTCTTGGTGATGGTCTTGATTCCTGTCTCCTGTACAATGTCACGAACCTCTGTCCAAAGTTCATCAGGCACTCTGTTTATCAGATCTAGTCCCTATGAATATTAGTGTTAATTAGTGCTTGCAAGAATTGTATTGTCTGATCCCCCAAACCCAGTGTTTCAAGAGGAATGGAATACCTGTATCTAACCCTAATTCGTCAGAGCAGGAAGCAGTGAGTGCAGCTCCCCTTTGCCATCACAGCCTTTGTATGCATGCATGTTAAGTCGCTTCATTCATGTCTGACTCTTTGCGACCCCATGGACTGTAGCCCTCCAGGCTCCTCTGTCCGTGGGATTCTCCAGGCAAGAATGCTGGAGTGAATTGCCATGCCCTCCTCCAGAGGATATCACCAACCCAGGCATTGAACCCAGCTCTCCCACATTGAAGGTGAATTCTTTACCATCTGAGCCACCAGCGAAGCCCATCACAGCCCTTACCCCCTAGAAAGTCAATGCATGAATAGTCAGAACTCTGTGTTTCCTTACCTCCTAGTAGGACCTGCTAATCCCCAGAGATGAAGTGAGTAGGCATCATTTCCTCCCATGATGTCTGCCACATCTCCAGTTTTGCCAGCTTCTGCCTTTATATCTTCCCCTTCCTAACTCATTTGATTGTCCATATTGGCCTATCATAGTTTTGAGTTACACATTTGGCACTGTCTCCCCAGATCAGGGGATCCCTATGGAAAAAGTGGGTGGGCTGGTTTCTGCCCCATTGCCCAGACCTCCTTGACCTGACCCGTTTTCTAAGAGTGCTTTGATTAACATCTAATTCTTATGTAGTGCTTACCGCATGCCAGGGCGTGTTCTGCCACAGGTGATGAAGTTGCTGTTATTGTTGTAGTCACGCGTTCTGGGAAACAAACTCATTCAGAATGCTGCAGATAATGGAGTGCAGTTTATTACACCAGCGGGTCCAAGCAGAGTCTTCTCTTAGCTAAGGACCCCAACCAGTTTTTGTGAAAACCTTATATACCCTAAGTGTACGTTCCCAAACCCACCTCCCCAAATTCCCTGAAACTAGTCTGAACAAAGGAAAAAGAAAGATATAATCAAAGTTAACCCATGATTCATATGCCTTAAGCCTAGGTGGTTAACAGTGGACAGTTATCGGTCGGCCTGTGATCATACCCCAATAAGCATAATAGAATGTATGATTCTATTCAGTTACACAGATAATTAAGGTATTCTTTTAGGCAACAGACAGTCTAGGTAGGAGCCCTGGGGCTCTTCCTTCTGGGGACCTGGTTTTCCAGTTGGTTGTCATTTCCATAGATACTGGGCATATAGCTAAAAGTCCACAGTCCAGCCCAAGATGGAGTCCTGCTTTCCAGACAGAGCCTGTTCTGTCTGTTTCCTCCTTCATTATCACCCCGGTTTACAAAGCAGGAAATTGAAGCTCTGTGAGGTCCCATGGCTAGCAAGGAGGGGATTGAAGGGGTCAGTTCTGTCTCCATAATCTGAGATCCTAAACCTTTCAGCTTCACTGCTCTCCATCAGCGATCTACCATGATCACTGAGTGTAAGAGCTATGGATGGTGGAACTCAAAATTCAAAAAGAGCATGCCCAGTTACAGATGAACCGCAACTGCCTTTTAATGACTTTGACCAAATCAAACACTGTGGGTGAGAAATGTAGTATTTCCTGCCATATCAGTAAACAAGGATGTCAGAGTCATCAGCAATTACTGCCGCCTTGGAAGGTGAGCTGGTGAGCCCTGAGGGAACTCAGGATGGAAGGAATACTTGCCTTCTGGCATCCATCTGACTGCAGCCACTCCCTACAGGGAGCCCTGAGGAAATTCAGGATGTGAAAACACAGGATTCTGGCCCTAGATAGCTGAGATGCATATGAAAGGAATGACTTCAGGGAGCCCAGACTCTTGTATCTTCCTATACAGAGAAATGGAGAAGGCAATGGCAACCCACTCCAGTACTCTTGCCTGGAAAATCCCATGGATGGAGGAGCCTGGTAGGCTACAGTCCACGGGGTTGCGAAGAGTCAGATATGACTGAGCGACTTCACTTTCACTTTTCACTTTCATGCATTGGAGAAAGAAATGGCAACCCACTCCAGTGTTCTTGCCTGGAGAATCCCAAGGACAGCGGAGCCTGGTGGGCTGCCGTCTATAGGGTCACATAGAGTCGGACACGACTGAAGCGACTTAGCAGCAGCAGCAGCATACAGAGAAAAGCACTAAATTCCTTAACTTGGGATATTTGGTTTTCTTTAATTTGCAAAAAAGCAAAAACTTTTGAAGTTCAGACTCCCTGACCTTTGTTGTAAAACTTCTACGTAACCTGACTCTTCCCCCAGCACCCGCTTGTCTCCTTGGAGCAGTCCTCTCAGGCTCACTTGAGATGCTGTCTCCTGGGCTTGAAGTCCTAAAAATTCCACCAAATAAAACGTCATTCTCAACTTTCATGTTGTGAATATTTATTAAGTGGACGTGGGGACAGAAAAGTAGACGGTCAACTAAAAAGGATGCGCAACTTGAGAGCCACATGTTAAGTTTTATTTGGGACAAAATGAGGACAAAACCAGCCCAGGAGGCAGCACTTCTGATGGCTCTGAGAGACCGCTCCAAGGAGGCAGTGGGGGAAGGTCAGTATATGAGGTTCTGGTGAAGGGGGAGCTCAATGCAATCAAGCACTTACTGTACAAGAGGTTTTCTGCCAGTCACCAGGAGCTGACATCACCATGAAGGGATTTAGTGATTTTTCTAGATATGAAGAGATGTAAGGATTGGGATTATGAATTCAGTTCCTGAAAATACCCAACTGTCTAAAGCCCTGTCCCAGCAGATTCCCTGGAGCACAGAGTGCCTCACTCCACCCTGAACTCCTTCAGGGGTGTTGAAGGTCAACAGCCACAGCACAGGGTTCAGTCTCCACAGAGGCAGATGGCAGACGCCCTTGTTGTTCAGTCACTGGCAGTGCTCTTGTGCTGTGCTGTATACTTAGTCGTTCAGTGGTGTCTGACTCTTTCCGACCCCATGGACTACAGTGCTCCAGGCTCCTCCATCCATGGGATTCTCCAAGCAGGAATACTGGAGTGGGTTGCCATGCCCTCCTCCAGGGGATGTTCCCAATGCAGGGATTGAACCCTGGTGTCCCACATTGCAGGTAGATTCTTTACCATCTGAGCCACCAGGGAAGCTTGGCAAATGCCAATTTGTAGTTGACCATGGATGGAGAAGGCAATGGCACCCCACTCCAGTACTCTTGCCTGGAAAATCTCACGGATGGAGGAGCCTGGTGGGCTGCAGTCCATGGGGTCTCGAAGAGTCAGACACGACTGAGCGACTTCACTTTCACTTTTCACTTTCATGCATTGGAGTAAGGAAATGGCAACCCACTCCAGTGTTCTT
>NW_011494706.1:8517659-8524444 GCF_000754665.1 Bison bison bison | reverse complement strand
CTGAGCGACTTCACTTTCACTTTTCACTTTCATGCATTGGAGAAGGAAATGGCAACCCACTCCAGTGTTCTTGCCTGGAAAATCCCAGGGATGGGGGAGCCTGGTGGGCTGCCGTCTATGGGGTCACACAGAGTCGGACACGACTGAAGCGACTTAGCAGCAGCAGCAGCAGCAGCATGGGGAAAGAAACTGAAAGTGTGGAAAGGAAAAGAGAGTATAGGGAGAACAGTATTTGGGGGTGAGGAAACTGTGTCACAAGACTAAAGCTGTTAACTATAACAAATAGGGCGGCCAGTGGAGAATGTAAGCGTCCTAAGCCGTCTGTCCTGTTTCCTTGAAACATTCTGCTGCCCAGAGAGCAGATGTGGGGGAAGAAGTTACAGAATTCTTAGCACTGTTAAATGATGACATGTCTGATACTGCCGTGAAGGACAAAAGCCCTTGAAAGAGTCATGAGGGGCACATACATACTTTATTCAGGTCTGTGAAGATGGCAGCTTATCCTTTGCGTCCCAGGCCTACTTCTTAAGTTTGGAGTTGATAAAACAGCAGATTTAACTTGCCTTACCGCATTTAGCTGCATTTGTTAAAACACAGACATTCGACTCGGGTGGCTCTTTAGCTGTTTTTCCTGAAATAAAATACCTGGCACACAATAACAGAAAAAAAAAAAAAAGAATCAAGAGTTTCATCATATGCAGTGTATTGTTTTCTACACTGGAGAATCTTGAGTGCTTTGGAAATAATAAGTCTGTCTCCACAATTTCCTGCTCTCCACTAGGTTCTTGGAACGCCCAATGAGGACACATGGCCCGGAGTTCACTCCTTACCACATTTTAAACCAGGTATGTTTCACTGATTACAAACAACTGACTGCTTCTGACATGCGAACAGTGAATGTGTAGATGTGCCCCCTGAGGCTAATGTCTTACCTGGAAAATTCTGGTTACGTTGGCCACTGTGTACTCTACCTCTTACTGGAGTTGTTTCGTCTTCACGGTTTATTTGTTGGTGAAAACAGACTGAACGACATCCCCCATCAGTGTTTCACTGTATGTTTTTTGTTTGATTTCACTGGCTAATCTTGAAGTGACCTCTCATTTCATCATCAGTTAGACTAGCTTCCATGTCTGTAAAAAAATAAACTTTAAATCTAGCTGCTATAATCCATCTGTGCGATTTCTAGTAATAATACTAAAAAAGTGTTAAATTGGAAAAAGTAAAAATCATATTTGATTTATGTTTAAAAACTCTAGTAATACACAGTCAATTAATTTGAGTTTAGACATAGAAAATGTTCTATATGTCCAGTATTCCACTTAAAAAGAAAATGTTAAAATATTTACAGCCTGAACCAGAAAATCAGAGAAAATGTGAAACTTTTAAAATGCTGTCAGTTTTTTCTTACCAGCAGGTGGCAGTCAAGAAACTTCCAGTTTCAATAATGACACTCAGAAGACTCTCAAAATGGTCTATGTAATTTTTATAGGCGAATGAAAGCTTTAGAATTGGAAAGTTAATAAAAAATATGTGGGATGAATTATTGTAAAGTATACTTTTGTTTTTATTTTCTTGGTTAAAAAACATGAATTATAAAATGCAGAAAGTTAACGTTGTTAGTCGCTCAGTCGTGTCCGACTCTGCGATTCTTTGACGGACTGTAACCCGCCAGATTCCTCTGTCCATGGAATTCTCCAGGAGAGAATACTGGTGTGGAGTACCATTTCCTTCTCCAGGGTATCTTCCCAACCCAGGTATCAAACTCAGATCTCCTGTGTAGCTGGGAGAGTCTTTACTGTCTGAGCCATTGGGGAAGCCCTACCATTAAATTACTGAAAGGAATTTTATGGAAGATCTAATGGTCTATTGCTTTATGAGGGAAAGAGCTATGAATAATCACTGTTACAGGAGTCAAGTACATTCCTTTTCTCCCCTTCCTCTCTTCTGGGAGACCATCAGGAATTAACTATCAATCCCAAAGAATGACTGAGGTGGGAAACTATTTTTTACTCTTAATATTTCTCTTCTGAAGGTATACAGTGTGCTGAGAATTCTTTTATCTTCTTTGGCTGCCCCAAGGACTCTTTGTACTTTTACTGAATATTTTAAATAACCTCTGTGTCCTGAAAGACTATAGAAAGTTACCAATTGAATGTGGATTTCTCTTTCTTTAACTGAGCAAGAAGCATTCTCTAACTGCTTTTATGGCATTTACATGAGAACAGAGCTCTTAATAAATATTCCAAGTGTGGGCTCTTGAAGAAGGCTAGCTTCCTTGTGTTAATATCTAAAACCTTAAGTCCTAGGGAAATAAAACAGAGAATATGAAAAGAGTTGAAATGAATAAAGTTAGATGCAGAAAGGAACAATTAAGATAGTCAATTGGTCTCCCGAGTGTCTGGACTAGAAAGCATGGAATAAGTGGTTTATTTTGGTGTGAATAGGTTTATCTTTGTCAACAGCATACAAAAGCACTTATTAAATGTGTTCTGGGAAAGTATTATGATGTGATGAAAATTGAACTAACAGTTTGAGAACTTCATGAGATTAAGGACACTGACTAGTACATATTTTGGTTCAATAAATGTCTGTTGCCCTGAATTATATTAAACGTTTAAGCATTATTTATGTGACTCTGATGATAGACATATATAAATTAAGGTATATGTATACACATACACACATATATATATATATGTTTAAGTTATTAATTTTATGTATGAGTGTAACCACAGATATATAAAAGGTAATGGGGGATTTCCCTAGTGGTCCAGTGGTTGAGAATTCTGGTCCCAGAGGATCCCACAGGCCTCCAGGCAGCTAAACCCCTGCACCACAACTGCCGAGCCTGCACACGCTACAGCCCAGGCCCCGCAGCAAGAGAGGCCATCGCAATGAGAAGCCTGAGCTCCACGGCTGGAGAAAGCCTGGGGGCACAGCAACAAAGACCCAGGACAGCCAAAAATAAATAAATAAAATTAAGAAGAAGAAGGAAAAACAAGTAATGGGGATCCAGAAGAATAATGTGTTTAGATGTGCATAAGGTACGGATGCTGACAAGCAAAAAACAGCTCCACCTAATGCTTAGGGCTTGTGGGTGAGTAGATGTGGCAGATGTACTCCCTTGGGTGGAGTCAGGGAGAGACGAAATAATAGACTGAGACAAAGGGCGTCTTCTGAGACCATCAGGGGAGTCCTGGGGAAGGAGTTTCATATTCCCAGAGGGGAAATGCTAGTCCTAGGGCCTACCTGCCCCACCCCACGTTCCCCCTCCGCATTCTGTCCCCAAAGAGTGCCTCAATAAGTCTCAGGGATGATGAGAATGTCTGAGCCTTGAAGACATACTTTGTTTTGCTTTGTTTGATAGATTTTCTTTTTTAGAGCAGATTTCAGTTCATAGCAAAACTGAGCAGAAGGGGCAGAGACTTCCGGTATACCCCCTGCCCTGACGCATGTGCAGCCCCCGCATTTATCAGTGTCCCCCACAGCTGGTACATTTGTTACAGTCTGATGAACCTCCACTGAGACATCATTATCCTCAGTGTGCACAGATTACATTAGGGTGTATTCTTGGCGTGGTGCACTCTCTGGGTCTGTGCGTGCATGTGCTGAGTTGTATCCAACTCTTTGAAAACCTCATGGACTAGCCCGCCAGGCTCCTCTGTCCATGGAATTTTCCAGGCAAGAATATTGCAGTGGGTTGCCATTTCCTCCTCCCGGGGTTCTTCTCAACCCAGGGATTGAACCTATGTCTCCTGCATTGGCAGGCAGACTGTTTACCCCTGAGTCACCTGGGAATCCTCTAATGACTTGTGGCCACCACTGTGGTGTCATACAGAGTAGCTTCACTGCCCTAAGGATCCTCTGTGTTCTGCTTCTTTACCCCTCCCTCTCCGCTCACCCCTGGCAACCCCTGGTCTTTTTACTATCTTCATAGTGGTGCCTTTTCCAGCATGTCATGTAACTGTAATCATACAGGATGTTGCCTTTTCAGATTGGCTGCCTTCATTTACTAATATGCCTTTAAGGTCCGTCCAGATCTTTTCCTGGCTTGAGAGCTCATTTCTGTTTAGCACTGAATAATACCCCATTATCTGGATGCACCCCTGCTTAAGTAGTCATTCACCTACTGAAGGACATCTTGATTGTTCAGGTTTTGGCACTTATGAATAGAAATGCTATAAACATCCCTCCACAGGTTCTCTTTCTTCTTCGTCTTCTTTTTTTAAAGTAAATCAAGTTTATTTTTTAAAAGGAAAAATTAAAAACCCCTCAATGGCATTGATTTTTAAATTGGTAGAAAGTCGTTATGCTGTTTCATAATAGACCAAGAGGTATAAGATATAACAGGATAAACACTTTCCAGATTACTTTAGTTTGTTTTCCCCTATTAAAAATAATGTTTATAGATCTGTCTAACCTGTGAAAACAATTTCAGTCTAACTACATGAAATCATTCCAGAAACACCGATGGGCCCTTTGGACATCCAGAGACTGGGCTGGCTGAAATTGTTATCCAACTCTGTGCAGGGTTTCTGGTGGACATGTCCACGGGTTCTCTTCTCTTCCCTCCTCTGTCCTGCTCTGTCCTCTGTCCCTTCCCATGGCCCTGCTCACTCCTAGCTGAGCCTTGACATAGTTCTTCTGTTGTTTTTATTTATTTATTCCTAGTTAGTTATTTCAAAGACTTTATCTTTTAGAGCTGTTTTAGATTCACAGCAAGATTGGCCATAAGGGACAGAGATTTCCCATATATTCCCTGCCCTCATGTGGGTATAGCATAAAGAATTTTTAGGGCAGTAAAACTACTCTGTGTGATACTATAATGGTGGATACACGTTTACGTATGTTTTTCAAATCCAAAGAAAGTACAACATCAAGAGTGAACCTGAATATAACTTGGGTGATAGTGATGTGTCGATGTAGGTTAATCAGTTGTTAACAGATGGACCACTCCGGTAGGGAATGTTGATAATGGGGGAGCTAAGCCTGCCTAGTTTTCATGTGGACATATGTTTTCAGCTTCTTTGAGTAGATACCAAGGAGTGTGATTACTAGGTTGGACATCCTTTGCCCAGGTTTTGAATAGATAATAAGTTTAAGCAACTCACAATATCTAACAGTATTATAAAGGAACACAGTGCAAGGCCTCCCACCCCTTTCTGCCCCCTGCCCCCTTCCCCAGAACCACTGCCCCCGCGATAAGCCCCCATTTCGTTAGTTTCCCTTATATTTCTTTCATGTATGTAAATGTAAGAAATTGTGAATATCTGGTTTTGTATTTCCCATATTAAACACGATTTGGGGTCTTGCTCTTCTCATGAATGCATTCTGTAGGTCCTTTCCTGTCACCATATAGAGGAGGTCACTGGTGGCTTCCCTCTCTTCTTGCAGCCACGTAGCTTTACACTGGGTGGATTTAACCTGTCCCTGGGCTTCCCAGGTGGCTCAGCAGTAAAGAATCCACCTGCCACTGCAGGAGCCACAGGAGATGCGGGTTCGATTCCTGGGGCAGGAAGATCCTCTGTTGTAGGAAATGGCAACCCACTCCAGTATTCTTACCTGGAGAATCCTAGCTACAGTCCATGGAGTCACAAAGAGTCAGACACAACTGAGCCACTGACCAGGCAGGAACCTGTCCCTACTTGTGGATGTTTGGGTTGTTTCCAGTGTTTTGCTATTGTAAATTATTGCAACCCTGTACATATATACTCATAAATACGCACATTGCATGTATGCAAGTTTTTCTGAAGGATAAATGACCAGAAGTAGGGTTCAAGAATTAATAACTGTACTGACCATTGAACAACATGGGTTTGAGCTGTATGGGTCCAATATGCATGCATTTTCTCCATTAATACACTCTGCAGTATGGTTGGTTGACTTGGGGAGGTACCACACAGGTATCAGAGGCAGCCTGTAAATTATAGGCATATTTTCAACTGCACAGAGGGTCGGCGCCCCTTACTCCTTTGTTGTTCAAGGGTCAGCTGTATACAATGACAATTTTGAACACTTCTGTGAAATTGTTGTCCAAAGTTCAGTTCAGTTCAGTCGCTCAGTCATGTCCAACTCTGCGACCCCATGAACTGTAACACACCAGGCCTCCCTGTCTATCACCAACTTCCGGAGTTGACCCAAACTCATGTCCATTGTGTCGGTGATGCCATCCAGGCATCTCGTCCTCTGTTGTCCCCTTCTCCTCCTGCCCTCAATCTTTCCCAGCATCAGGGTCTTTTCAAATGAGTCAGCTCTTCACATCAGGTGGCCAAAATATTGGAGCTTCAGCTTCAAAATCAGTCCTTTAGGATGGACTGGTTGGATCTCCTTGCAGTCCAAGGAACTCTCAAGAGTCTTCTCCAACACCACAGTTCAAAAGCATCAATTCTTTGGCACTCAGCTTTGTTTATAGTCCAACTTTCACATCCATACATGACTACTGGAAAAACCATAGCCTTGACTAGACGGACCTTTGTTGACAAAGTAACGTCAACAAAGCTTTTTAATATGCTGACAAATTTTAATGTTTTTTAAAATTTTAATTTAATTTAATTTAAATTTTAAAATTTTAATGTTGACAAAGCTTTTTAATGTGCTGTCTAGGTTGGTCATAAGTTTCCTTCCAAGGAGTAAGCGTCTTTTAATTTCATGGCTGCAGTCACCATCTGCAGTGATTTGGGAGCCCCAAAATAAAGTCTGCCACTGTTTCCACTGTTTCCCCATCTATTTGCCATGAAGTGATGGGACCAGATGCCATGATCTTTGTTTTCTGAATGTTGAGCTTT
>NW_011494706.1:8509793-8517559 GCF_000754665.1 Bison bison bison | reverse complement strand
CAGCCACTGTTTCCACTGTTTCCCCATCTATTTGCCATGAAGTGATGGGACCAGATGGCATGATCTTTGTTTTCTGAATGTTGAGCTTTAAGCCAACTTTTTCACTCTCCTCTTTCACTTTCATCAAGAGGCTCTTTAGTTCTTCACTTTCTGCCATAAGGGTGGTGTCATCTGCATATCTGAGGTTATTGATATTTCTCCTGGCAATCTTGATTCTAGCTTGTGCTTCTTCCAGCCCAGCGTTTCTCATGATGTACTCTGCATATAAGTTTAATAAGGAGGGTGACAATATACAGCCTTGATGGACTCCTTTTCCTATTTGGAACTAGTCTGTTATTCCATTTCCAGTTCTAACTGTTGTCCAAAGGGATGGTACCATTTGACTGTTATGAGCAATGCATGAGAACTTCTTCACTCCACCGGGTATAGTCAGACTTTTTGATTTTGCCTGTTAGCTGACAAAAAAGTTTTTAATATAGTTTTAATTTGCATGGGTTGAGCATCTTTTCATATTTTTCAGGATCTCTTGTGTTTCCTTTTCTGTGACCAGCTAATCACTTTTGCCCAATTTACAGTTGAGTTATGTGTCCTTTGTCATTTTCTTAATTAATTTCTAGGAATTCTTTATATATTAGAGAAAGTATCCCTTTTTCTGTAAAAAGCTTTTGTATCTCTGGAATTTTTTAAATGATTGTTTCTAACTTTTAACCAATTTTTAAAATAATCCTCATTCACATATCTTACTAGATTTGTATAAATTGTTTTGTCTCAAGAGAAAAGAAATCTGTGTGACTTAGAACAGTACAGTCATTATATTTTTTAAAAAGACCAATTGCTATTATTGATAGATATACGTACAAATTTTTACATATTTTTACATAAATTGGAAAAACCAATTTGTATTTTCAAATGGATTGTTTCATGACTGTCATCTGGATCATGAATAAAGCTTAAAAGCTGAGTCTCTTGAATGTAGCATCTGCTCATTTAATTCCTAATAGGTCTTTTAAAAAATTCATTGATTCATAGTTTATTTCTATAGAATAAGTTAAACTTATTTATTAATGCAACAATATGTGCTGAGCACCATTTGTATGGTTAGCAAGTGGGAAGATTGCAGTGAACAAAACACACAAGACCCTGGTAGGTGGGAGAGATGTATGGTAAGTAAAGTAGATTATGAAGTGGGAGACAGTATACAGAGGGAAACAGAACAACAATGGGTGCAGACTGTTGCAGGGAAGGGAGTGACTTACACTTTTAAATTGTAAACAGAATCAAGGCAGTCATCACTGAAAGGATAATGACTGACTGAGGGGCAGGAAGAGAGAGAAGCAGGCAGGTATTTGAAGGAAGAACTTTCCCGAGAGAACAGCAAGTGCAAAGGTCCTGGGGTGGGAAGGAGGGCGGTGGAGAATGAGGTCAGAGGCAATAGCACTGGCGCAGGTCAGAAAGAACCTTGAGGGCCTACTAGGAGACCTTCACCCTTTACTCTGAGCAAGACAGAAAACACAGGGCCATTTTGTACAGGATGGCACATGACCTGGGTTACATGATGGTAAAATCATATCACACTGGGTCTTGTGCTGAGATTGGCAGCCCATGCGGAATTGGGGAGGTCAGTTAGGAGACCATGATGGAGTCTGGGGGGAGACGAGGAAATGTGCATGAATAAGATGGTCTTACTTTCTCAACTGCTCCATTTTAGCTCAGAGCTTAACACGTTTTCCCTTGGAAAGTAGGGCCAAAGTGAAGGAACATTTTGAGAACACTTGTTAAGATATTAAAGGAACAGTTAGATAACAATTGGGATTTATTCTTTAGTATTTAGCATGAATGTGTCCTCCTCTGCCCTTATATTTATGCTAACACAAAATTCCTTTACCTGTGGTCTCCATAGCAACCAGGCAGCAGGGACAGGCCACAGCTGCAGAAAATAAATAAATATACGTAACACACAGGGGCACATGTGCACACACACGTGCGTGTGTTACATGTAATAAGGAGTCCAACCTTGGAGCTTTCATCATTCACTTCTCTTTAAATTTCTCTCTAAAGAATTGGGAAGTGAGTCTGTCTTCTTTGAACCTGAATGCCTTCTCATTTCTTTTCCCTCAGCCTCAAGTTCTGTGGTTTATGATCTCCAAATGAGAGGTCTCTCCATATATGAAGTTAACCCTAAAAATGCATGCCAGTATATAGTAGCTATAGACAAATACTGTTTGATTCCACTTATATGAGGTACCTGCTGCTGCTGCTGTTTAGTCCCTAAGTCGAGTCCGACTCTTTTGCAACCCCATGGACTGTAGCCCACCAGGCTCCTCTGTCTGTGGGATTCTCCAGGCAAAAGTACTGGAGTGGGTTGCCATGTCCTCCCCCAGGGGATCTTCCCGACCCAGGGATTGAACCTGCATCTCTTGCTTGGCAGGCGGCTGTACCACTGCACCGCCTGGGAAACCCTCCATTTGTACAAGGTACCTGGAATAATCAAATGCATAGAGTCAGAAAGTACACCAGCAATGCCAGGGGCAGGGAGGGGGAATGGGGGCTTAGTGTTTAATGGGGCCAGAGTTTCAGTTTAGGAAGGTAGAAAATTTAAGAAGTGGATGCTGTTGAAGGCTGCATTAGTGCCACTGAAATGTACACTTAAAGGTGGTTAAAAGAGTGTGTTTTATATTATAATTATTTTATATTTACAAAATATAAATACAAAATATTTATATTTTACCACAATAATAAAAAAAATGAGAGGTCTCTCCCTCTCTGCCTCTCCCTTCAGTCCTCTCTATGTTTCTCTCCCCCCCTCTCCACCTTCCCCCCACCTCTCGTACCAGAGTGGCTCCTCTGTCACCATCTCCAGGATGCTTGCTGTGGATCAGCCTCGGAGGTGTGAGGTGACACTCTGGTATTCTTAGCGCTACATTCTGTCACCTTTGATGAGATTCATCACCAGCCAAACCTCATTGTCTATCAAAAGTAAGAGTCCATCGCAAAATGACCACATTTGCCCTTTCGCTTAGTTCACCGTGACTCCCTCCCAGCATGCTTTTGCGTAATGCCCTCTGCTCCATTTCCTTCTGGGACAAGAAGAGTCTTCCCCATCTGGGTCCCAGGACCACTCTGTCCTGCCTGCTTTACATCAGCAGAGGCCACATGACTCATTCACCTCTGATGAAGTGATGCTTGGAATTTTGGGATATAAGACAGAGCATTAACATTTTTAAAACACGTCTTGTGTATGTTTTGGAGGGATTGATTGGATTTTGTAGAATTGTGGGGCTTCCCAGGTGGCTCAGTGGTAAAGAATCTACCAGCAATGCAGGAGACACAGATTCGACCCCTGAGTCAGGAAGATCCCCTGGAGTAGAAAATGGCAACCTGCTCCAGTATTCTTGCCTGGGAAATCCCTGGACAAAGGAGTCTGGCAGGCTATAGTCCAGGGTGTCACAAAGAGCTGCACTCAACTGAGCTGGAACACTGCCTATCTGAAGATAAAGCTAGGATGCTGGACGTCCTGCCTTGTGTGAGGCAAGCCCACATTTGCCTCACATGACCTGCCAGTCTGTAGGGAACAGGCCTGAGAATTGTGGTAATCCCAAATCAGGGCAGAATATAGGTTCTATAGGCAGATTATAGGCATTTGAGGTTCTCCAGACAGGTAGAATCAGGGTGAGGGATTGAGAATTCTGAAAAGATTTTGCAGTTCCCTGATGTCAAGGAAAACTGCAGGACTCCTTGAGCTGGGAGTGAAAGCGATGTTTTGGTTGTGCCTTAACTATTGGAGCAAGCCGAACATTACAGCGGAAAGAAGTTCCATGGGGCATCTCGCCCTGCTCAGTCTTTCGTCAGGCAAGGAGCCGAGGTCAGAGATATTAAAGGACTTCCCCAAAGTCACTGTCAGGGGGAAGTAGATCCCAGGAGATCTCAGCCTGGATTTCAATTCAGTGCTCTTTTTTTGCAGAATGAACCATGAGGCATCATGTTTCTGCATCTATATTGTAATTTCTCATTGACTTTCTTCTAATGGACAGTTTCTTGACAATTAGGCTAACAAGAAAATAGCCAGAAAAAAAAAAAATAGAAAGATCTGATTTCTGTATTTAGAAGCCACAAACATCACTTTTGTATGAAATAGTTTGGGCCCCAAATAACATGTAGAGTCCATATATGATGCTTGTATTCATCTCTTAAATGCTTCCAACACAGGGGGCATTCAGCAACTATTTAATGACCAGTTATTATTCAGGAGTTTAGAAAAGGAAGCCACTGTAAAATTCAGGGAGAGAAAAATGTTCCTAGACCAGAAGCAATTCAAAATGATGAAATTAGACTGAAATAATTCTATTTTCCTGAATCAAGCAAGGAAACAGAGAATTTCTAAAGCAATTGTACTATTCTGAAGAGAAAGTTATCTAATCCAAGAAGCAGCTTGAGGAAAGTTTGTGAAAGTCTGCAAGAATTTCTTGCAGTGAATGCAGTAAGATAAAAAAAAAAAAAGAAGAATTAGCTGTTGGAAGCAAATTGCAAGATGATAATATTTTATACATTCTGTGCCCAAAACTAAGCCCACAGACATACTGACCTTGAAGGCAACAGGCAAGTTTGGATTTAGTTGTACTCAGATTCTGTAATGAGGTAAAAAACTTGTCAGTCCTGCCTATTCACAGGCCAAACTGAAGTCCCCAAACTAAATCGATCCAGACTTCTTAATTCCAGAGGGAAGATGTAAATTACTTCAGGAATAGATACCATGATGATAACACCTTATATTTATGTTGTATTTTAATCAATACTACTTACAAAACATTTCAACATATTATCTCATTTGGTATTTAGAATAACTGAGTGGTTATCATGTTACTTGCTAAGTTACCCTTGGTGGTGGTGGTGGTTTAGTCTCTCAGTCGTGTCCTACTCTTAGTGACCCCATGGACTGTAGCCCGCCAGGCTCCTCCATCCATAGAATTTTCCAGACAAGAATACTGGAGTGGGTTGCCATTTCCTTCTCCAGGGGATCTTCCCAGGGGTCGAACCGAGTCTCCGGCAGCTCTTGCGTTGACAGGTGGAATCCTTTCCCAGTTGAACCACCTGGCAAGTTACCTGCTAATGTTACCCTCCATAAGTATGGGTATCTTCTCTGAAACTTGTGCTTCCAATAAATTGTCAACTCCAAACTCCCTCTGTGGATGTTTAGTTTTAAATGTCCAGTCCTTGGTACATGTTATGGGAACTGCTCAGTTTCATGATTTGCAGCCCAGAGATCTGAAGCCTAAGCCTTTGTTTCCCTCAGGACTTTCCCCTGGTCTTTAAAAAGATGATGGGAAAACTGCAAGCAGTAGAAATTGTTCAGTGGGATGTTCAGTGCAGGGAGGTTGAGAGGAGGGCAGTTTCCTGACAGGATGTTGGCCTGCAGAGACCACGCCTGCTGTTAGGGCACAGCTGTGGACATGCGGGGTCATCTTCCTTACTTTTCTCGAAGCTTCCCATCCACTCCCTCCAGCTCACAGAAGTCCTATGGCGGTTAAATGAGATCATCCATTTTTATATTCTGTTTACCACCTTTTACATACTTACTTTTAAGAAGATTTGAACTAATATAAAGATGCTTTTAAATTGTTAAGAGCATGTATCTACAAATTAGGATTGTACCATTTATACTGTGTCCTCTACCAGGTATTTCCTTTCCCACTTTATGCTTTTCCTCAAGAATACCTCTTTATGTCTTTTTTTTTTTTTTCGAGTGATTGATAGCGAATGTAACAGTCATGGGTTATGTCTGAATATTCAAGGATATAACTATGTGATGGTTATAAAGATTGACTTGAAAGATTCTTCTGCAAATCTATAGCCATCATCTCAGATTTTTTATTAATCTGTTTATTATCCATTTTTGGCTGCGCTGGGTCTTCGTTGCTGCCTACGCTCGGGCTTTCTCTGCTTGTGGCGAGCAGGGGCTACTCTGCAGTTGTGGTGGGCAGCCTTCTCACCGTGGTGCCTTCTCTGGTGGGGCTTGTGGGTTCAGTAGATGTGGCATATGGGCTTAGTGGCCCCATGGGCATGTGAAATCTTCTGAGACTTGGGATCAAACCTGTGTCCCCCAAACCTGCATTGGCAGCCAGATTCTTAACCACTGAGCCACCAGGGAAGTCCTATCTCAGATTTTATTGCTAAAACCTTGTGGGTCTGCCTGCCCTAAGGCTCAGGTCATTTAAAGCTGTCTCCCTGCACCATCGACCACCACCTTTTTCAACTCTGTGCTTCCTCATCCCAGTAAATGCCACTACAGTCCCACAGTGAAAAAGCCAGTTAATTAGTACATTTATGGGGTACATGAACTTTACAGAGCAGAGGAAGTTAAACACTGTTAAACGTGACCAGAAGGGTACACTGTCTGGACATTCGGACTTTCTGATCCTGGCCCTCGTGCTGTGAGTCACAGGCGGCTGCGAGCAGGGGAGAAAATGCTGGAGCCAAGAGCTCACATTTCAATCAGCCAGAGCCAGATGCTCCAGACACTCTCATGTACTCGGATTCTTAACAAGTGCTCCCTGGGTTCCAGGCAGCCTTGGAGGTGCCGAAGACACAGTTGCGAACAAAGCAGATAAGCCCGTGGTTTATGAGGCGTCCGTGCCAGAGGGGAGACAGGTAGTAGACGAATTACAAGTCAGCGCGAATGGAGCAGCGGGGGTGGGTTCCTGACGGCCAAGGTGAAGAGCTAGGATTTTTACTCGAAGTGCAAAAGGAATCAGTGAAGGGTTTTTGAGCAGAGGAGGAAACTGATATTGTATATTTTCTGAAGGACCTGCTGGCTACAAAAAGTCACGAACCTGTTTCAGAGATGGAAAGGGGCTTCATCTCAAGTGTGAACTCCTCTTGATTGATGGTTTCTGCCCACGACTCTGGGCTGAGAAGGGTGCATAATAGCAAATCCAGGCTCAGGGAGTAATTATTTTCACACCAGTTAACAGTGATGCCATAGATATGGGCTGTAGGCTTTTCCCCATAGGTCCACTTATAACTGACCAAGAATTTGATATGCAGGAAAAAAAAGTCATACATATGGCCAACACTATAAAATAAAATTTTAAATAGCCAAAAATCATGATAATTACTGAAAATGTAAACTAGTAATTCAGCTCTTCTCCCATAGGCAAACCTGTTGGGGGGAGATATCTTTATAAATTGTAGAAATTCATTTCAGTGCAAGGAAGTGTCTGTCTATACAGACTTTCTGGGTATCTGCTTGAAGAATTTCCCATTTATCTTCACTAGAGGGCATCCATAATGAGGGAGACAAACACTGTCCAGGAAATGTCAGAGAAAATGTAGTGAGATTACATGTAGTGAAATTCTTCTGATAATAATTGTGTGCATGCGTACTCAAGTCACTTCAGTCATGTCCGACTCTTCTTGACTCCTTGGACTGTAACCCACCAGGCTCCTCTGTCCCTGAAATTCTCCAGGCAAGAATAATGGAGTGGATTGCCATGCCCTCCTCCATCTCCCCGACCAAGGATCAAACCTGAGTCTCTTATATCTCCTGCAATGGCACTTTACCACTAATGCCACCTGGGAAACCCCTTGATAATGACTATGGAACAATAACTCTTTTGCTAATGTAGAGGTGGAAGGAAAAGAGCTTGTTTGTTTTTTTTATTTAAGATTTTCGGTTCAGTTCAGTTCAGTCACTCAGTCCTGTCCGACTCTTTGCGACCCCATGAATTGCAGCACGCCAGGCCTCCCTGTCCATCACCAACTCCCAGAGT
>NW_011494706.1:8509078-8509615 GCF_000754665.1 Bison bison bison | reverse complement strand
TCACCTCCACTAGCTTTGTTCATAGTGATGCTTTCTAAGGCCCACTTGACTTCACATTCCAGGATGTCTGGCTCTAGGTCAGTGATCACACCATCGTGATTATCTGGGTCATGAAGATCTTTTTTGTACAGTTCTTCTGTGTATTCTTGCCATCTCTTCTTAATATCTTCTGCTTCTGTTGGGTCCATACCATTTCTGTCCTTTATCGAGCCCATCTTTGCATGAAATGTTCCTTTGGTATCTCTAATTTTCTTGAAGAGATCTCTAGTCTTTCCCATTCTGTTGTTTTCCTCTATTTCTTTGCATTGATCACTGAGGAAGGCTTTCTTATCTCTTCTTGCTATTCTTTGGAACTCTGCATTCAGATGCTTATATCGTTCCTTTTCTCCTTTGCTTTTCACTTCTCTTCTTTTCACAGCTATTTGTAAGGCCTCCCCATACAGCCATTTTGCTTCTTTGCATTTCTTTCCATGGGGATGGTCTTGATCCCTGTCTCCTGTACAATGTCACGAACCTCATTCCATAGCTCATCAGGCA
>NW_011494706.1:8508064-8508978 GCF_000754665.1 Bison bison bison | reverse complement strand
CAGGGAGTAAGCGTCTTTTAACTTCATGGCTGCAATCACCATCTGCAGTGATTTTGGAGCCCCCCAAAATAAGTCTGACACTGTTTCCACTGTTTCCCCATCTATTTGCCATGAAGTGATGGGACCAGATGCCATGATCTTCGTTTTCCGAATGTTGAGTTTTAAGCCAACATTTTCACTGTCCTCTTTCACCTTCATCAAGAGGCTTTTTAGTTCCTCTTCACTTTCTGCCATAAGGGTGGTGTCATCTGCATATCTGAGGTTATTGATATTTCTCCCGGCAATCTTGATTCCAGCTTGTGCTTCCTCCAGCCCAGCGTTTCTCATGATGTACTCTGCATAGAAGTTAAATAAGGAGGGTGACAATATACAGCCTTGACGTACTCCTTTTCCTATTTGGAATCAGTCTGCTGTTCCATGTCCAGTTCTAATGGTTGCTTCCTGATCTGCATACAGATTTCTCAAGAGGCAGGTCAGGAGGTCAGGTATTCCCATCTCTTTCAGAATTTTCCACAGTTTATTGTGATCCACACAGTCAAAGGCTTTGGCATAGTCAATAAAGCAGAAATAGATGTTTTTCTGGAACTCTCTTGCTTTTTCCATGATCCAGCATATGTTGGCAATTTGATCTCTGGTTCGTCTGCCTTTTCTAAAACCAGCTTCAACAACTGGAAGTTCATGGTTCAAGTATTGCTGAAGCCTGGCTTGGAGAATTTTAAGCATTACCTTACTAGCGTGTGAGATGAGTGCAATTGTGCGGTAGTTTGAGCATTCTTTGGCATTGCCTTTCTTTGGGATTGGAATGAAAACTGACCTTTTCCAGTCCTGTGGCCACTGCTGAGTTTTCCAAATTTGCTGACATATTGAGTGCAGCACTTTCACAGCATCATCTTTCAGGATTTGAAATAGCTCAA
>NW_011494706.1:8507500-8507934 GCF_000754665.1 Bison bison bison | reverse complement strand
TGCTGGGCACACACACCGAGGAAACCAGAATCAAAAGAGACACATGTACCCCCAATGTTCATTGCAGCACTGTTTATAATAGCCAAGACATGGAAGCAACCTAGATGTCCATCAGCAGATGAACGGATAAGAAAGCTGTGGTACATATACACAATGGAATATTACTCAGCCATTAAAAAGAATACATTTGAATCAGTTCTAATGAGGTGGATGAAACTGGAGACTATCATACAGAGTGAGGTAAGCCAGAAAGAAAAATACCAATATAGTATACTAACCCATATATATGGAATTTAGAAAGAAGGTAACAATAACCCTGTGTATGAGACAGCAAAAGAGACACAGATGTATTGACAGTTTTTTGGACTCTGTGGGAGAGGGCGAGGGTGGGATGATATGGGAGAATGGCATTGAAACTTGTAAAATATCATATG
>NW_011494706.1:8506778-8507400 GCF_000754665.1 Bison bison bison | reverse complement strand
TCTCTATCTATCAGATCTAGGCCCTTAAATCTATTTCTCACTTCCACTGTATAATCATAACGGATTTGATTTAGGTCATACCTGAATGGTCTAGTGGTTTTCCCTACTTTCTTCAATTTAAGTCTGAATTTGGCAATAAGGAGTTCATGGTCTGAGCCACAGTCAGCTCCTGGTCTTGTTTTTGCTGACTGTATAGAGCTTCTCCATCTTTGGCTGCAAAGAATATAATCAATCTGATTTTGGTGTTGACCATCTGGTGATGTCCATGTATAGAGTCTTCTCTTGTGTTGTTGGAAGAGGGTGTTTGCTATGACCAGTGCATTTTCTTGGCAAAACTCTATTAGTCTTTGCCCTGCTTCATTCCGTATTCCAAGGCCAAATTTGCCTGTTACTCCAGCTGTTTCTTGACTTCCTACTTTTGCATTCCAGTCCCCTATAATGAAAAGGACATCTTTTTGGGGTGTTAGTTCTAAAAGGTCTTGTAGGTCTCCATAGAACCGTTCAACTTCAGCTTCTTTAGCGTTACTGTTTGGGGCATAGACTTGGATTACTGTGATATTGAATGGTTTGCCTTGGAAACGAACAGAGATCATTCTGTCGTTTTTGAGATTGCATCCAAGTA
>NW_011494706.1:8498353-8506678 GCF_000754665.1 Bison bison bison | reverse complement strand
ATTCCTAGAATGTCGACATTCACTCTTGCCATCTCTTGTTTGACCACTTCCAATTTGCCTTGATTCATGGACCTGACATTCCAGGTTCCTACGCAATATTGCTCTTTACAGCATCAGACCTTGCTTCTATCACCAGTTACATCCACAGCTGGGTATTCTTTTTGCTTTGGCTCCATCCCTTCATTCTTTCTGGAGTTATTTCTCCACTGATCTCCAGTAGCATATTGGGCACCTACTGACCTGGGGAGTTTCTCTTTCAGTATCCTATGCACAGCCTCCCCCCTTATCAAGATCCCCGACCAGGGTGGTGCATTTGTTCAGCTGATAAACCTACATCATTATACCTCGGAGTTCATGATTGAGGGTTTTGCTTTTGGTGCTGTATATTATGTGGGTTTGGGCAGATGTATCAGGACACATGTTTACCATGCAGAGTAATTTCACACTCTTGAAACAATCCTGTGTCCTCCCCTCATTCATCCCTTCCTCCCCACTAGCCCCTGGCAACCAGTGATCTTTTTATCATCTCTAGTTTTTTGCCTTTTCCAGAAGGTCTTATAGTTGGAAGTGTGCATGTTTTTTAACTGCTAGTTAAAGGAACTTCGATCTGCTGGTGCTGCTGTCAGCATTGTGCATTGCTGAGGTCAAACTTCAAGTCTCTTCCAGTGGAGACATACAGAGATGTCATGGTGTCATGGCTGCGAGCCTTGACTCCACATCCAGACCACCTGGGTTCAGATCCCAGCTCTGCTGCTTGTGAGCTATGTGACACAGACAAGGTGCCCAGTGTCTCAGTGCCTCGGTTTCTCTGTGTGTCAAATGAAGAAGATCTTATCCCCTCGCCCACAGTGTTGTTATGTGGACTAAATCAAGTTGCAGACCAATAGGACACAGGACATGTGTGCTAAATATCAAATAGGAGGCTTGGATCACCCAGCTCTTTGGTAACAAGCAATAAACCAGGAGCTGAATCCTGGTTCAGCCTCTGCCACTTGCCTGTATCATGACCTCAGGCAACTCAACCTTTCTAACCTCAGTTTAGTCATTGGTAGAAAGAAGTGATCAGACCACAGTATGTCCCCTACATACGAAAGCATTCTATTCAGAGAGTGTGTTCTAAATCCAGTTTGTTCATGAAGCCCAACAAAGTTAGCCTAGGTACCAAGCTAACACAATTGGATATAGAGTACTGTACTGTTATAGGTTTATAAGACTTTTCACATAAATAATACATAAAAAGCAAACAATAATGAAAACATTTTTAATCTTAGACTATAATACCTTGAAAAGTACAGTAGTGCAGTATATAATAGCTGACATACAGGGGCTGCCATCGAGTGAACAGGCAGGAAGACTGACTGGAGGAAGGGGAGGACGGGGAGGCGGTGGGGCTGAAGGACTGTCAGCAGGAGGAGACGGGGCAAGCTGCAGCTTCACTCACACCTGACATTCCTTGCTGCAGCCAGACACACATTCATATCTTTGAAAGTTCGCACCTTGAAGGTTCATATGTAGGGGACCTGCGGTACTGATGGCTCACATTTCCCCTCGAAGGTGCCGTCTTCCTGATCTCTTTCTCCCTGTGGAGAGTTTGCATGGAGGCATGGTGGGGATGCATGGAGACCGAGACACAAAATCTTTCTTCTCCTTTCTTTTCTGGGAGCTATAACGATTCCATCTCATTGGTGACTAGTACACTTTGTGATAAATGCCCAACAGATTAAACTGGCAAGAGAAGTGTCCTGTAAGTTTTAGGTTGAGAAAGGTGTGGCTGGTGTAAAGACCTCAGCTGGGAATATGCACACACAAACCCATATCTCTATGTTTATCTGTTAGGAAAACCAAATGCCATAGGAAGTAAAAATGTTTAACGAATAGAGTAGATGTTTGTTTCTAGAAGTTGCTCAGAGATTGTTCTTTTTTTCTCCGTTTAATTAATTTATGTATCTGGGCTGTGCTGGGTCTTCACTGCTCTGTGCAGGGTTTTCTCCAGCTGCGGTGTGCAGTTTTCTCCTTGTGGAGGCTTCTCTTGTGTTGTGGAGCTCAGGCTTTAGTAGTTGCAGAGCATGAGCTCAGTACTTGAGGCTCCGGGGCTGTAGAGCACAGTCTCAATTGTCGTGGCACACGGGCTTAGTTGCTCTGCAGCATGTGGGATCTTCCCGGGCCAGGGATCGAACCCCTGTCTCCTGCATTTGCAGGTGGATTCTTTACCACTGAGTCACCAGGGAAGCCCAGAGATTGCTCTCTGAAAACACACACTGTTGGTAATGAAAGGATGATTTGCTGCAGCCAGGTCACGGCAGGACGTTTCAGTCCCCTGTTTCCAGGACTGAAGATGGCTACTCGGCCTTTGCAGGAAACCCCTCTGGGTTTTGCAGCAGGGCAGTATGATTCTGTTCTGAGTTAACGTGTCACATCAGAGCCTCTCGCTGGTAACGCTGGGGCTGTGTCAGATCACAGCCAGTATATATTTGGGGGATAGCAAGTGTTTTAAAGCTGTGAGTTGCAGTTGTGCAGACACACGAACTTTTCTAAAATGCCTTTTTGGATTATTGTGCTTTTTTGGAACTGAGACATCTAAAAATCCCTGTATTTTGGAACAAGTGTAACCCTCTCTGGGATAGACTCTCATCTGCCTGCTTGAATGCCTGTTCAGTCCCTCAGGTGTGTCCGATTCTTGGCGACCCTGCGGACTGTAGCCCGCCAGGCCCCTCTGTCCATGGGATTCTCCAGGCAAGAACACTGGAGTGGGCTGCCGAGCCCTCCTCCAGGGGATCTTCCCCAGGGATCAAACCCAGGTCTCCTGAGTCTCTTATATTGGCAGGCAGATTCTTTACCACTGAGCCACTTGGGAAGCCCCAAACTCTCATCTGTTGTGCATGAACTCTTACTTCCGGTCTGAGGACTATAGATATTTTAGATCCAACTTTTCTATATCTTGGCCAGAATATCAGCTGAAACATTGACCACTGGCTTGGTTTTCCTAATAACTATAAGAAAGTCAATTTTGCATACAGATTCTTTTGAACGCCTGTAAATAGAATTTTCTCCTATGGATGGCCCCTTGACGCTGGCTTCCATGAGTCACTGTAGGCTGTGGATGACCTTGTAGGTTTTGTGCGCCGATTTCCCAGAGTGCCTGGCAAACAGTATGTACATGAGAAGTATTTGTAGAGCGAGTGAGTGAATGAGGACTACTCATGTCTTCTAAAGGATTCATGGCTATAGTCTGCCACATAAGCAATTAGAGGGATAGTTGGGAACATCAGAGAGTGATCCGTGACTTTGTTTACTGTTCATCCTTGCAGAGGACTGGACGCTTTTTGCTCCACTGAAACTGTCTTGGGACAGGCATCAGGTTCAATACCTGAGCCAGATGATAGCTCGGCCACAGCTCTTGGCTTCAGTCGTTACTACTTTCTGACAGGCTCAGGAGGCAAGACTAAATGCATTTGTTAAAATGCAAAATAACCCTAACGAATGGAAATTTTGAATAGATGAATATATGGTTTAGAGGCATTCATTATAAAGTACATCTAACATTTCCTAGGGCATTTTGGACGTACTCATTTTTATATTGATTTACAGTTATTCCAGGATATTATTTAAAAATTCACTGCTATTAAATCCAAAAAAAGAAAGAGAAGTGTTCTTAAAAATCCTGGATTAGCCTTCCAAGTCCCTTGAACATTATTGGAGTTTTTAGTTGGTTGGTTTTTTGACTACTTATTTATAAGTTTTCCCATTGTTGAAGTTAAAACCATAGCGGTGTCTTATGAGATCCAAAAAATACGCTGGTGAGAAGGACATACGGAAAATAAAAATTAAAAGTACCCTCCTAGAGTATACAGTATGTACATATAAGCAAATGGGAAAATTCCAGTTTAGGTTTTATTTGTTTTCTCACTGCCTCAAGGCATTCAGGTTTAGTTCTTTTTCTTCCCCTTGCTCTTTGCTCTCTTATTTTTAATTAAATTAAATTTTTTATTTAGAGCGTACTTGCTTTACAATGTTGTGTTAGTTTCTGCTGTACAGCAACATGATTTGACCATATGTTTACGTATATACTTCCCTCTTGAGGCTCCTTCCCACCGCCTCCCATTTCACCCCTCGAGGTCATCACAGGGCGCCGAGGTCATCACAGGGCGCCAAGGGCATCACAGGGCGCCGAGGGCATCACACGGCACCAAGCTGAGCTCACTGGGCTATACGGCAGTTTCCCACTAGCTATCTGTTTTGCACATGGGAGTGTATATATGTCAGTGCGACTCTCTGAATTCATCCCACCCTCTCCTTCCTACCCTGTGTCCACAAGTCCATTCTTTATGTCTGCATCTCAGATGTAGCTCTTTTAAGCTGGGAAAGTTGAGAATGTATAGCATTGTTCACCAGTATTTTCCCATGAAATTGCAGCGAATCACTGCCTATAAGCATGGCGGTGTGAGCAAAACCTTTCCAGCCTCTGTCCCCCACCCCCATCACATTGCAGAACAAGCTATTTCTTCTCTCTGAGCTCTCCTCCCTGGCTCCCTGCTGGGTGCAACCATCCTCCGCCGTCCCTGCAATAAGAGGAGAAGGTGAAAATCAGCCTGCAGGTTTAAATTAATTGCACTTCTCAGTTACACTGTGAGTTAGCCAGTGCTTTAAATCACCGCATTCTAAACTTCTAGTTTAAACATAATTGAAAAGAGAAAGCTGACGTTAAAGTAGTGACAGAATAAACCTAACTAAAGGAGAACAGTGTGAGGCACTCCTAATCAAGTACTGGAATAATCTGAAAATCGTGCATAAGCAGTTGACTGTTTTATTAAATACACCTCTTCCTGATTTGGGACACTCATTTAAGCCCCTTTTTGTTTTCAAAACTTACCTAATGAATTAGGTTGCTTTCATGCTAATGGAACATTATTTTTACTTATGATGCAATTGTTTTCAAAATAGAATTTAAAACGTCTAATTCTAAACGTTATCAGAAAATGTTGGAAATAGCTCTGTTTGAAATTGTGTGCTTTGACAGTTAAGATCTGAACGATGTTGATGCAAGAGATCAGGTCTTGTGTGTTACCGGCACTAGCTTCAGATATTTGAGTTTATCCTGTCTTCATTTGGAAAAGAAAACAGATGCAGTTAGTGGCGCTGCCTCTGGGCTCCCAGGGGACTGTGTCCATATCCACAGTGAAGCACTTTTCACCCTGTGTTGGTAATTCTGTATTTACTTTGCTGGGCCACCGAATTATAAGCAGGATGTCCTCATTTCTGTGTGCCTGTCGTGCATGGAGTGCCTGGCGTACGAGCCAGTGGCAGGTGACATTTGCTAGAAGAATTTAGAATTTGACGTCCCTTGTATGTGGAATCTAAAAAGAAATGAGACAGATGAACTTAGGAAACACACAGAGACCCACAGACAAAGAATGAACTTACAGTTGCTGGTGGGAGGGATGGGGAAGGCGATAGTTAGGGAGGTAGGGATGGATTATACACACTGCTGTATTTAAAATGGATAACCAGCAGGTCCTGCGTAGAGCACAGGGAACTCTGCTCAGTGTTACCTGGCATCCGGATGGGAGGGGAGTTTGGGGGGGAATGGGTACATGTGTATGCATGGCTGAGGCCCTTCGCTGTTCACCTGAATCTATCACAGCATTGTTAATCAGCTGTATCCCAATACAAAATAAAAAGTAAAAAAAAAAAAGAGTTCATGTGAGTAGTGACGGAAAGTAAAGGAGGAAGACTTTGTTATTTTTTCCACTTTCATGTGGCATGTTTTGCTATCAATTTTGGCTCTTTTATGCATAGCTAAAACTGATGTATTTCTGAAAAAAAATTTTCTATTAGCATATCCTGTCAAACTCTAAATAGAGGCAATCCTTAGAGCTCATATTTGTGTGCAGTCCTTAATTGCTAAGAATGATAATTTATTAGGAAATGCAAGATTGTATTAATGTTATCTGGAATGGAATTCTTCTTCCTTCCTGAAATGATAGCAAATTATTAAAATTGCACGTGGGGAGTACAAAGTCAAGGAGATCAAATTTGTATTACAAGGACATTCGAGGTAATTAATTTTTTAAATATATCTTGCTTTTAAAATACCAGACTATATTTATTATACATAATAGTAATTTTTCTAAACCTCCATAAAAAGCTATTCTTGCCATTTCTCCTTTCTTTGTCAGTTAATTCTCAAACCTAGAATACGGCTTTACGTTTCTGTTCTATACCAACTGACTGAATTATGTTGGGTCTTATGTAATGCAGTCTAGTAGAGAATAAATGCAAATGTTACACTTCTTGTGAACCAAATAAGTACATAATTGCTGGTGAGCGCTTTTGCCTGTAGCTTTAAAACAGTGACTGTTTGTAATCAGGGCTACTCCTCAGCTGGTGCACACCACTGAAGCATAATGGCTAGTTTCTGTACTGATTGGTCCAAGCCTTGCAGAGTATCAAATATTTTGACAACTACCTCTGCTTAAAAGATGACTGAAACCCATGCAAATGTCAAATAGTTTCTGAGTCATCATGGGAGTATTAATGCATTCTCAGAGTAATATTACCTGATGTGAAGAGCTGACTCATTGGAAAAGACCCTGATGCTGGGAAAGATTGAGGGCAGGAGGAGAAGGGGATGACAGAGGACGAGATGGTTGGATGGCATCACTGACTCGATGGACATGAGTTTGGGTAAACTCGGGGAGTTGGTGATGGACAGGGAGGCCTGGCGTGCTGTGGTTCATGGGGTCGCAAAGAGTCGGTCATGAGTGAGCGACTGAACTGAACTGATGAAATTCCAGATCTTTGAAACATGGAAATTGGAGAGTGATAAGTGCTGCACGAGCCACCCCAACGCCTACCTTTCTGTCACCCCATGTCCAGTTCATCAGCACATCTTACTTGCTCTACCTTGAAAATGTTTTCAGCTTGTCTTCTCCCTCTGCGTTCACTCTGTTGCCATAGCCCGTGTCACGTCCTGTCTCTCCTAGACTGTTGTGATAACCTTTATCGATCTCCCAGCTTCCGTCTTTGCCTCCAATGGTAGTGTATTCAAACAGAGGCCAGAGTGAACCTTTAAAAAAAATTCTAAATCACAAGCTAAAGGCCACAGAATCTGCGTGAGCCAGCCCTCCACCCATCTTCCCAGGCTGCCTGCTCCAGCCACTCTGTTCTTCCAGGTTCACATCCCCTCCTGGAATATGAGCGGCTTGCAGGCAAGAAGGTCTTCTCTTTGGTTCTCTCCCATATCTTCCATTCCAAGAAGTATATTGGCACACAGTAGATGCTCAGTGAATAGTAGTTGAATGAATGAATCACTGCACAGATTTCTAGTCATTTCTTTTGAATAAACTCTGTATTTAGAGATAGGAAGCTGAGTATGTTCTTAAATTTCTTTTTGTTCTTTTTATCTAACAGTGTTGTTACATGTGAAACATACCAAAGCAAAAGCAATATAAATCATTTGGATTCTCTTCTTAAAAACTTATAATTCAAAGCGGATAACATCAACAAAAGGTACCAACTAATATAAAGCAGAATTAAGTCTATTAAGTATTAAATTATGAAAAAGAAATGAGATCAATATGAAAAAGAAATCACTTAATTCTACTGTATGCACAAATCCTTTCTAAATGGAAAGATTTTAAAAAATAAACATTTTTCTGAACCTTTATCAAAGTACACTTTTTCCTATATTTTATATTAAAAGCTATGTTTGGTGGATGCTTAGTCACTAAGTTGTGATCAACTCTTGCGACCCCATGGACTATAGCCCTCCAGGCTCCTCTGTCCATGGGATTACCTAGGCAAGAAACTGGAGTGGGTTGCCATTTCCTTCTCCAGGGGATCTTCCTGATCCAGAGATTGAACTCTGGTCTCTAGCATTGCAGGCAGTCTACTGCATTGAAGGCAGATTCTTTACCAAATGTGCCACCAGGGAAGTCCTTAAAAGCTAAGTTTAAGAGAAACTGGCGTGTCTCACACGCTAGCAAAGTAATGCTCAAAATTCTCCAAGCCAGGCTTCAGTAATACATGAACCGTGAACTTCCAGATGTTCAAGCTGGTTTTAGAAAAGGCAGAGAAACCAGAGATCAAATTGCCAACATCCACTGGATCATCGGAAAAGCAAGAGAGCTCCAGAAAAACATCTATTTCTGCTTTATTGACTATGCCAAAGCCTTTGACTGTGTGGATCACAATAAACTGTGGAAAATTCTGAAAGAGATGGGAATACCAGACCACCTGACCTGCCTCTTGAGAAACCTGTATGCAGGTCCGGAAGCAACAGTTAGAACTGGACATGGAACAACAGGCTGGTTCCAAATAGGAAAA
>NW_011494706.1:8462471-8498253 GCF_000754665.1 Bison bison bison | reverse complement strand
TAGGGAAAACCACTAGACCATTCAGGTATGACCTAAATCAAATCCTTTATGATTATACAGTGGAAATGAGAAATAGATTTTAGGGATTAGGTCTGATACATAGAGTGCCTGATGAACTATGGAATGAGGTTTGTGACATTGTACAGGAGACAGGGATCAAGACCATCCCCATGGAAAAGAAATGCAAAAAATCAAAATGGCTGTCTGAGGATGCCTTAAAAATAGCTGTGAAAAGAAGAGAAGCAAAAAGCAAAGGAGAAAAAGAAAGATATAAGCATCTGAACACAAAGTTCCAAAGAATAGCAAGGAGAGATAAGAAAGCCTTCCTCAGTTATCAATATAAAGAAATAGAGGAAAACAACAGAATGGGAAAGACTAGAGATCTCTTCCAGAAAATTAGAGATACCAAGGGAACATTTCATTCAAAGATAGGCTTGATAAAAGTCAGAAATGGTATGGACCTAACAGAAGCAGAAGATATTAAGAAGAGGTGGCAAGAATATACAGAAGAACTGTACAAAAAAGATCTTCACGACCCAGATAATGATGATGGCGTGATCACTCAACTAAAGCCAGACATCCTGGAACGTGAAGTCAAGTGGGCCTTAGAAAGCATCACTATGAACAAAGCTAGTGGAGGTGATGGAATTCCAGTTGAGCTATTTCAAATCCTGAAAGACGATGCTGTGAAAGTGCTGCCCTCAATATGCCAGCAAATTTGGAAAACTCAGCAGTGGCCTCAGGACTGGAAAAGGTCAGTTTTCATTCCATTCCCAAAGAAAGGCATTGCCAAAGAATGCTCAAACTACCACACAATTGCACTCATTTCACACGCTAGTAAAGTAATGCTCAAAATTCTCCAAGCCAGGCTTCAGCAATACCATGAACTTCCAGATGTTCAAGTTGGTTTTAGAAAAGGCAGAGGAGCCAGAGATCAAATTGCCAATATCTGCTGGATCAATGAAAAAGCAAGAGAGTTCCAGAAAAACATCTATTACTGTTTTATTGTCTATTCCAAAGCCTTTGACTGTGTGGATCACAATAAACTGTGGAAAATTCTGAAAGAGATGGGGATACCAGACCACCTAACCTGCCTCTTGAGAAACCTATATGCAGGTCAGGAAGCAACAGTTAGAACTGAACATGGAACAACAGACTGGTTCCAAATAGGAAAAGAAGTATGTCAAGGCTGTATATTGTCA
The DNA here is from genome assembly GCF_000754665.1 of Bison bison bison. Classification (NCBI taxonomy): domain Eukaryota; kingdom Metazoa; phylum Chordata; class Mammalia; order Artiodactyla; family Bovidae; genus Bison; species Bison bison. The sequence continues at coordinate 8,497,051 of NW_011494706.1, read as the reverse complement.
ACCTTTTCATTTAACTTCTATGCAGAGTACATCATGAGAAACGCTGTGCTGGAAGAAGCACAACCTGGAATCAAGATTGCTAGGAGAAATATCAATAACCTCAGATCTGCAGATGACACCACCCTTATGGCAGAAAGTGAAGAGGAGCTAAAAAACCTCTTGATGAAAGTTGAAGAGAAGAGTGAAAAAGTTGGCTTAAAGCTCAACATTCATAAAACTAAGATCATGGCATCTGATCCCATCACTTCATGGGAAATAGATGGGGAAACAGTGGAAACAGTGTCAGACTTTATTTTGGGGGGCTCCAAAATCACTGCGCAGCCATGAAATTAAAAGACGCTTACTCCTTGGAAGGAAAGTTATGACCAACCTAGAGAGCATATTAAAAAGCAGACACATTACTTTGCCAACAAAGGTCCGTCTAGTCAAGGCTCTGGTTTTTCCAGTGGTCATGTATGGATGTGAGAGTTGGACTATAAAGAAAGCTGAGAGCCAAAGTATTGATGCTTTTGAACTGTGGTGTTGGAGAAGACTCTTGAGAGTCCCTTGGACTGCAAGGAGATCCAGTCAGTCCATCCTAAAGGAGATCAGTCTTGGGTGTTCTTTGGAAGGACTGATGTTGAAGCTGAAACTCCCAACACTTTGGCCACCTGATGCGAAGAGCTGACTCATTGGAAAAGACCCTGATGCTGGGAAAGATTGAGGGCAGGAGGAGAAGGGGACGACAGAGGATGAGATGGTTGGATGGCATCACCAACTCAGTGGACATAGGTTTGGGTGGACTCCGGGAGTTGGTGATGGACAGGGAGGCCTGGCGTGCTGCGATTCATGGGGTCACAAAAAGTCGGATATGACTGGGCGACTGAACCGAACTGAGCGTGTGTAAGTTAAATAAATAACAAGGATTTATTGTACAGCACAGAGAGATATAGCCATTATTTTGTAATAACTTTAAATGACATGTAATCTATAAAAATATTGAATCCCTATGTTTTACACCTGAAATTTGTATAGTATTGTAAATCACTGTTCTTCAGTGAAAAAAAAGTTGTTTGATAAATATTCTTGTGCATATATTTTTGTTCACTTGACTTTTACATTCAATTCACTTTTTAAGTAAATTCCTATAGGTAAAATTGCATAATCAAAAAATATTTTAAATAAATGGAAAGATACAATATATTTTTATATACAAAAATTATATATCAGCCTTTTCAGATAAATACATATTTCAATGAAACTCCACCCAGGTTTCCAGTGGGATCTTTGTTTATTGTGTTGATTGACTGTTTTATTTGAAATTCACCTTCCTTCGCCACCCAACCCAAAGTGTCCCTTGCACTCTACATCAGACCTCCATGTTTTATTTGGTAGAACACCGTCTTTTCCCTCAACTATATTGGGTTATAACTGACAGCACTGTGTAAGTCTAATATATACAACACAGTTATTTTATATGTGAATATATTACAGAATGCTGCCTTAAGTTTGGTTAACACAGCCATTACTTCACATAGTTTCAATTTTTTATTTTGTAGTGAGAGCTTTGAAAATCTACTGTCTTGGCAACTTTCAAGTAAATATGCAATGCAGTATTGTTAACTATAGTCACCACGCTTTACATAACAGCCCCAGAACCTATTCATCTTATAACTGGAAGTTCATACCCTTTGACTGCTTCCATCTCTTTGCCCATCTCCAGCCCTGCACCTCAGCCACAGCTCTTGTCTGCTCTCTGCTTCCACGAGTTTAAGTATTTCTTTAGATTCCACACAGAAGACAGATCGTGCAGTTTCTGTCTTTGTCTGACTTATTTTCCTTAGCATGTTGCTGCTGCTGCTGAGTCGCTTCAGTCGTGTCCAACTCTGTGCGACCCCATAGACAGCAGCCCACCAGGCTCCCCCGTCCCTGGGATTCTCCAGGCAAGAACACTGGAGTGGGTTGCCATTTCCTTCTCCAAAGCATGAAGGTGAAAAGTGAAAGTGAAGTCGCTCAGTGGTGTCCGACTCTTAGCGACCCCATGGACTGCAGCCTACCAGGCTCCTCCGTCCATGGGATTTTCCAGGCAAGAGTACTGGAGTGGGGTGCCATACGACCTCATGTTCTAGAGAATATACAAACATTCCAAGTCCTGCACTACAACAAGAATAAAGGGAGTCCTTGAAGTAGAAGAAAAGGACCCCAGACAAAAACGTGGAAACGTAGGGAGAAATGAAGAACCCAGGAATGAACTAACATGGATGGACTTGGAAGGCATTATGCTATGTGAAATAAGACAGAGAACAACAAATGCTGTATCACTTATATGTGGGATCTAAAAAAATACAACAAACTAGTGAAAATAACCAAAAAGAAGCAGACAGATGGATACAGAGAACAAACTGGTGTTTACCAGTGGGGTAGGGGGTGGAGGAGCAGTGTAGAGGTGGGGAATTGGAGGCACAAACTGCTGGGTATAAGATAGGCTCCAGAATGTATCATAGAAACGGGGAATACAGCCAATATTTTGTAATAATTGTAAATGGAAAGTAACCTTTAAAAACTGTATAAAATTTTTTTTAATTAAAAATAAACATTTTAAAATGTTAAAAAAAAAAGAGAGATGTCTTCATTGAGAAAATAGCAGGTTTCACTGGACTGGTGTGGCAGTATTCTTCTATAAATGTGCCTATAGTTTGCAGGTTTGGAACTTGTATTTCTTTTTTCAGCCCAGTTAAAACTTATTCTAAGAAAGAATTACTAGGAAGCCAGGTTATGAAACAAGCCACTCTAGACAAAAGAAGACAATCTTTCGTTGCTTAAAGTGTTAAGCTCTTCTTGGTTGACTCTTTATAACTGTTTAATCTGAGGTGAAGACCTAGTTTGTCTAGCATAACTATGGCTAAATCCAACAGTAACATTTTAAAAGTTTTTTTTTTTAAACATACTGTCAATATGGACATTTGAAATAAAGACTGTTTATCATTTTTCTTTTTTATTTCAGAACGCTTTACCCTGTACAGCTCTAAAAACCTTAGACAAGCATGGAATAAGTAAGTTTTTAATGCAGATTATGCTTTATCTTTCTCTCTCTTAATTTTTGAAACTCTCCTGATAAGTTTCTCATGACATTCTTTCATTTGTTCACCCAATTATCTATTCATCCATTCGTTTAGCCACTAGACAGTTATTTAGTCCTATTCGCCAGCCCCTGTGTTTCACCTGAGCCAACACTCTTCTATGAGCAGAGTGAGGTTGTATTCATTGCTTTAGAGTTGTTAATTTTGAAATTCACTGTGGTGTCTCTTCTTCTAACTAGATTCCAAGAAATGTTTTAGCATCCTAAAATGATGTTTCTTAAGTACAATATATCCACTGACTTTCTGATCTGATTAATGTTGGTGACAACCTTTGAGCTAGATGAAACTGATCTTTCAAATGTTTTCAGTTTACCTAATTTTTTTTCCCCTGAGCCTTAATGGGAAGCTAAGTACATGTGCCACTTGGAGTATATGTACACTGTTGATTTAATTTCTATTCTGTCATCACACCTTGTTGAAATTGTTTTATTGATTGGTTTCAAAATTTGGTGACGTCTGATGATCTGAGTGTCTCAAGTGATTCAGGGTTTGTTTTTTTTTTTTTTTTGTAAGCCAGACTGCTAGTAAATCTTTGAAAGTTAGGAAGCAGAGTAATTGAGTCACTCCCATTTGATTGTGAGCATCACATCTCAAGAATTATGTTGGGGGAAAAGGTAACTGGTTCTGCTTTGATTAAATATTATTTGTCATAACAAAATTTTGCCTACAGGGAATTTAGTGTTATTGTCTCCCTTTTTACTCTTTTGACATGTTTAATTTTATATGTCATCAATTATGGAAAAAAATAGAAACTTTTTATAATAAAAATGCCTTTAATCAATGATGTCAGTAGATAACATCAGACAGCTTATTATGAGGAACTCATGAAATGAATACATTAAATTCTTCAGTGGATTCTTTGAAAGATTTGGCAGTTTATTTTGATTAAATTCATACTTAGAAGAACACACCATATAATTATTTTTGTCTAACACAGAACTTCACATTTCCCATTTGAAAGGTCAGTTCTTAATATCTACAGAATCTCCCCTGGGCAGCACGCCCTCAGCTGAGTGGGGACATTCTGTGTGTGTTCCTCACCCTTTTAACTTCCTCCACCCTAACTTACTGATCAATGGTCTAACATATTTTAATTAAGTGCTTTCATATACCAGGTACTATCTTCAGTATACAGTTCCCGTTTTAATTAAATCATCAAACACGTTTCTCATAACTGCTCAATAGTTTTGACCAACCTGGTATCCACTTTATGAAACAATTCTTGATAAAGCAGTTGAATCTCCTAACTCCATCTCTGAAGTAACAGAAAAACTGGCGGATCTATACAGAGTAGTGTTTGTGGAGAACAGCCTTCGGTTTAGCTAACCCTCCATTTCCTTCCTTCAGAGGGACAGAGCTGAAATGACTTACAAATGGCCCAGGAAAATAAATGGCAATTTTCATCCACTTAGAGTAGCTGAGAAAGGACAGGGCAGGAAGACCTCAAGATTTTCTTGGATGTGTTTGTTCTGTCATCCTTGGTGTTACAAAGTGGCTGTAACAACTCAGCAGCATTTCTTCAAATGACAGTGTCTAGAACCAAAGCAGGAAGCAAAGTAGACAGCAGTAAGGGAACTTTCTCCCCATCCTGCTCGTATCAGGGAGGAATATCTTGGAGATGCCCAAAGAGATTTATCCCTATGTCTCTCTGATGGGGCGGACCGCATACCCTCCGTTGGCTGGGCCTTGGTGAAAAGGGAGGGGTGGACCGCTTTGTCCCCGGCCCTGACATCTTGCTGCCTCTAAGGCAGGGTTTTGTTAGTAGGGAGGAAAGAGGAATGGCAGTTAGGTACAGGCAGTCCATGATAGCTGCCACCATGATTCGAAAATGCTGTCTATTGTAGTAAACTAAAGTACATCTAGGTAGGCTTTTCTTTAATGCTCAGTTACCTTTTCTTCTTCTAAATAAGTCAGTTTTAATATTTTAGTGCATATTCATTCAGACTCCAAAATTGTGTATGTTACATGTGAGAATACAAACATGCTGTTTTATCACGTGCTTCATCTCAAAAATAAATACAGTTCTTCTATGTCAACAGAAAAGAAAGACAGGGGAGGGGAGAGCAGTTGACGATGCTACATGATGTTGGGTCCGCTGTCCTCCTGTAGATGGCACCCAACAGCATCTACACCTGACCCACTCCAGTCTCTCATCTTCGCATCTTATATTCAGCACCTACCATCTGTATGCCCAGATGGATGGCCTCTTTTTGTTCAGCCATTCATGGTGACTAGTGGGACGCCTCTCAGAGGAGATACTTTTGTCCATTTACGTCACTCTGTCTCAGGAGAAGCTAGGCTGTCTCGTGTCTTTCAAAAAGAAAAAACAATGGAAGTACTAGTCAAGCTTTGCATTGCTTTGCTTCATTCTCACCACCTAAGACCTGATGCTTTCCTTTCTCTGAGAGGTGCTGTTCATGTCACGGGTCTTGTTTTTCAGTCGCTAAGATGTGTCTGACTTTGCAACCCCATGCACTGCAGCAAGCTCGGCTCCTCTGTCCTCCACTGTCTCCCAGAGTTTGCCCAAACTTATGTCCATTGAGTCGGTGATGCTTTCTGATTATTTCATCCTTTGCCGCCCCCTTCTCCTTTAGCCTTCAGTCTTTCCTGTATAAGGATTTTTTTCCAATGAGTCAGCCCTTTGAGTCAGGTGGCCCAAGTATTGGAGCTTCAGCTTCAGCATCAGGTCACAATAAAAGTGATAAACATCACTAACAAAATTAGGCTGGCTAACCCTCCAGTATTGCTGCTGTAGAAATTTTGAGAACTGGACATTGTGCTCAATCTCGAATTTTTTCTTAAAAGATGCTAGATTTAGTAAATATGATTTTACTTTTGAGGGCAAATAATTCAGAATATGATTTTTCACAAAATAAGGACGCCGTTTCTCTTTAAGGTGTCACTTGAGAAATATTTTTTATTTGCGTTTTCTGTGAACATAGGATTTATATTTTTGCTACTAAAAACAAGTTCTAAAAAACTAAAGGAAAGATGTATTTTTATGTCAAGTCTTTTAAATCATTTGATAGAATTGCAGTTAATATCATTATTTATACAGTCACATATGCCTTTTTAAAAAACCTAGGATTAATTCATAGTCATTTAATAGAGTCCCACCCTTAGATTACTTTAAAAGCATTTTAGGGAAAATATTAAAATTGAGCTTTTGAAGTAATGTTTTAAAATTATAAACATGATATGTTTAGAACCATGCTACTTTCAAATCCCCACAAGTCTTCTGTTGTTGTTGTTGTTGCTGCCTTAAGGGTTTATTTCACAAAACACCAAGTAATAGATTCATCACTAAAAATATTATAAAAATATGATTTTCTGGTATCCGTCATGTACTGAGCCCTTAAAGTGATACTGGAGCCTCCAACCAATTTGAACCCAATGTGATTTACAGAGAAGTAAGAATTCTGAGATATGAATTATATTATTGATCCTTCCTCCAAATGGACTTGTGACCTTGTAACCATCATTGACATGTCAACATCTCTGCCTTAAGAAGGGAGTCTGGATTTGGAAGAATGGCATTTAAGGACAATTAGGCAAATGCTGGCTTTCTCCTTTGCTGCTAACTAATTTGCTCGTCGACAGCACAATTACGAAACCAAAGCAATTGCTAAATTCTCTTGTACAGCAGTAATAGGCTCAAAATAAAGTGAACTAATTTGCAAGGGCTGGTTTGAATTCAGTTTAGACAGGTTAATATAAGATGAGCAGGTTAATAGACAAGTGTAAGTCACTGTTCAGAATTAAGAAACACTGTCTTTAAGAATATGTATTAACACAGCTGTTTAAGCTAGTGGGTATGTTAACCTGCCTAAGAGTAAGAATTTCTTGAGAAATGAAGCCTTACATCTCTTTGAACAGCTGTAACAAGTGACCCAGTTTATTTTGGGACCAAGTCTGCCCTAGGTAACTCCCATGCAATTCCCTGCTGACTTCATTTATACCAGTGACCATGGGCATCGTTTTATCCTTTGAAAGAGTTTTTTAGTATTCTGGTGAAACAATGCAGTGATCAGAGAAAAATATCAAAAAGATTCAGCAGATATCTAAACTGAAAAGGACAATATAAAGAAGAAGTCTTGATTATAGGATCGAGAATAATAAATACATATTAATATAGAAAAGAAGGTCCTTTTATTCCTTCCTACTGGAATTTTATGATCCATGTGGTTTCTCTCTTGCTTGAAGGGGATTTTGGACTAAAGGGAGACAAATCTTAATTTTATAAATACATGTTCTGTTTTCCAGTGGCCTTCAAAACATTCCATTTTATTTCCTTGGAGTTATAAAGAGTCCCCCTATTTTTCTTCCAGATCTCTCTATTTATAGTTGTCTGACATTGGCATGCATGTGCAATCAACCAAGAATTCCACCCACTTAAAAGATCTTTTATTATTTTGGCTGGAGAAGAAGCCTTAGTATATATTATCCAGCAAAGTTAAGGGTAGGATTCCAGGAATGCATTTGCTTGTTTTGGAACTTTTTAGCAGCTGAACAATTTTGGAGGTTTGAAAGTAGCAAAAAGAGAACTAAGGATAAACCACCAAGTCAGATTTGGAAAACAAATTTCATGGCTGATAAAGCAAAGCATGTCCACAGACACTGAACAGGTGTTAGCCAGCCTTTTCTACTCCCTCCACCTCCATGCTTTAGTTCTGCTTATAAGCCTTCTAGTTAGTAAGTCCAACTAGATTTCCCTAAGAATTCAAAAAAAGAAAAGATGACACTTTAAGATGTGCAATAAATTCAGAGACATTACAATGAGAAAACCCTTACGGAAATGCAAAAATAGAGACGATAACATGCATGTATTGTCAGATACCAGTAGAGTCGCAAACCCTCATTTAGGAGCTTTAGAAGTGTTTTCTTGCTTGGCATTCTTGAACTTTCTTTGAACGTTTTATCTAATTTGATGATTAACTTCCAAAACATATTTTTAAAGTGGCAATGGCTTGCTAGAAAGTTGTGTTCCGTGTTCATAAAGCACAATGTATTTAAAATAATATTTAGAGGAGTAACATAAATCTCACTCTGTATATTTAAATTGGTGGTTCTCTACTGTGTATTTCTTATCATATGTTATTGCATTCCATTAAGATACAAGTAGGTGACTTCTCAAGAAAGAAAAGCCCTGTTTTCTACTCTGCCTTATTGTTCGAAGTCGACCTAAAATTTTCTAAAGTAATAATGTATTGCAGAGGAAGTCCAAGCTTTCGATTTCTCTACAGTTGCTTAAAAATCTTAGAGGAAGGTAAGAACAGTTTTTGACACTAGGGGGAGCAGTTGAGTTGAGCCAGATCTTTGAATCCTCTTTTTCCAGTTTCACTTTTTTTTTTTCTCATTGTTGATCATTTTTGTTATAATTCTGTTTACTTCAGAGTAACAGTTTTAATATATTTAGTGCCTGGAGATTTCTTCTCAGCATATTTTCAAAGAGATTGTTCTTTACATCGTCCATCACCTTTTTAGGGATGGGTTTATTAATGTAACAAGCAGTAAAACGGACAGTAAAGCAGACATTTTGGAATCCCTTTCTCTTCACTCAGAGGATGAACTGAGCTGCAGTTGTCGACTGCCCAGCTCTGGGGATTTGAGTCTAGCATCGGAGGCTACGAGGGATGTAGTTCCTCTCCACACCCTTAAAAATGTGATTTTTAACACTTGGACAGTCATATCCAAGCAGGTCTCTTGTCCTGACCTTGGACACCCACACATGGTATTGTTCAGAAGCTCCTGGTCTCACCTGCCTGCTTACAAAAAAAAAATCACAGTTCAGAGCAGTTTCTGGGGTGACTTATTTTCAGAAGGATGAATCATTAGTTCAGTTACTGAAAGCATTATGGAGGTATAATGTTTATCTGATCTATTAACCCCCTTGCCACTGAACAGAGAGCAATTCTTCTAGAAAACCAAAGAGTAGATTCTTGAAGGGGAAAGAGGAGGAGGTCCTCAAGTAGGAAATGCCTTCCAGGCTCTGGTGGGAGTCAAAGAAGACAGCATAAAAGTCTGTCCAGAACTTCTCTGGTGGCCCAGTGGTTAAGACTCTGTGCTTGCACTGCAGGAGGCATGGGTTCAATCCCTGGTAAAGGAAGTTCCACATGCCACATGGCACAGCCACAAGAGGAAAAAAAAAAAAAAAGTCTGTCCAGAGATGCACGTTGGAGGCAGCTACCAGGGGATGAAGACAAGGCTGTCTAAGCAAAAGCTGGCAAATCTGTCAAAGGCCTAGCCCTGATCACTGATAGTAGCTACAGCATAAAGTGATAACATGTGAGAGGCACCTGGTAAAAAGCCTGACATACACTCACTAATCCATAGTCCTGATGCTGCTGCTGCTAAGTCGCTGCAGTCGTGTCCAACTCTGTGCGACCCCATGGACTGCAGCCCACCAGGCTCCGCCGTCCCTGTGATTTTCCAGGCAAGAGTACTGGAGTGGGTTTCCATTGCCTTCTCCGAGTCCTGACTGTGATGGGTAATAAACCATCGGACAGCCCTTTGCAATATAGAATTGGCTCTCACGTATGTTGTGCCATCTTCATATGCTTATAACAATATTGGAAGGTAGGGCAGATATTATCATCTTTACTTTATAGCTTGAAATAAAAAGCATGCTGAGGACATTCGATCCATGCTATTGGGAGTTACAACTTAGATGGTATGCCCCAGAGTGAATCTTAGGAAATATTGTCATTTTGAAAACCCTGATATTCAAACAGGGTTATCGGTACCTGATTTTTTTTATTGTTGTTGCTCTCACTGTGACTCTGGGTCAGGAGATCTCTTCTGGGGCGTGGTGTCGTTCATTCCAGGTCTAGGTTTTCAGCAGTGGGAGAGCGGGGATGGAGTACAGACCCGATTTCCTCTCTCCTACGGAATAGTGTTTGTAGCAGACTGACCACCCACACCATCAACAAAGGTGTCTCCTGCCACTGCTGGGTAATGTGCCATTGGCATGAAGGCGGGTTGGTGACAAGACAAGGGCTGGAGATGAAGGGCCTGCCAGCCACCCACTCCGACCCTGCTGGTGGAATTTGTTGCCCATTCCACACAACTCCCACTGGCCCAAGAAATTATCCTCTGTCATTTCGTGTCATTGCCAGATTTCGTGTCATCCATGTCTTTCTTTGTGTAGCAAAGAATTCGCTGACATTAGTAACTCCTGGTGACAGCTCAGGGCAGGCCCCATGCCATTTGCTACATTTTAGGTTTTTCGTTTCCCTTCTGATAGGCAGAAACCATCCATCTTCCCTCTTACTAATTGGCAGTACGTGCCAGGCTTGGGAGTTGGCAATAGCCGTTGTTTTTCATCCTTTCAGATTATGTGTTGGACTGTTCATTCAAAAGTACACACTTCTGGTGCAGCTAAAACCTTCTTTCTCCCATCAGCTTATTAAGGGATAAAACCCAACCACACTTCTGAAACAGCAAAGAGTTTCCAAGAGCAGCTGGGCTGCTCGTTTCCCTGAAAGGACGGTAGAATTAGGCTTTCTTGAACTGTTCTCCAAAACAGATCCTTGAAGTGTGAACTGAGGAGGTTGTCTGCTTCTCCACAATATAAAATGGTGTATTTGTATTCTGTGGCTGCTGTAGAATATTACCACAAATTTATTGCTGTAAGACACCACAAATGTGTTGTCTTCTCTTGGGCTCAGCTGGTTTCTTTGATCTCGGTCTGACAAGGCCAAAAACAAGGTATTGGTAGCTGGTCCCTGTCTCAGGGCTCTTGGGGAGAATCTGCTTCCAGCCTTATTCAGATAGTTTGCAGAGCTTAGTTCCTTATGGCTGTTGGACTGAGGTCCCATTTCCTTTCTGGTTGTCAGATGGGGACCTCCCCCAGCTCTTGAAGGCCATGTATATTCCCTGTCATCATGCCACCTCCTTCTTTAAACCAGCATCCGTGCAACAAGTCTCCTCATACTTCAAACTCTGTCTCTCTCTTGCCCTTTTGTCCCATCTATTCTGCCTCCAGGAAGAGAAAGGTCCCTTCTTCCAAATTGTACAATCCAGCTTAACCTTTCTATTTTAAGACCTTAGTTGCACCCTCAGGGTGGGTCCCTTTTGCTTGAAAAGTAACACATTCACAGGCTTCAGGAATGGATGGGTGAGAGGACATCATTGGGCCTTTCTGCTTTTCATGAGTTTTACTGGGGTTTCCTACTCAGTGATGAGTTTTACTGGGGTTTCCTATTCAGTGATGAGTTGTACTGAGGTTTCCTATTCAGTGATGAGTTGTACTGGAGTTTCTTCCTACTCAGTGATGAGTTGCGGGGTGAGGCAGAGCAGAGAAGGCAAACCCAGCCGTCATCCGGTCAGACACTGCCTGTTTTGCCCAATCTCTGGCTAATCAGGTGACAAGCATAGGCCCCTGACCCTAAAGGTCCCATATTGCCTGGTTCACATTAGCTCTGCTCAAAATTATATATAAGGAAAAAGTCTGTTTCCATCCTAGCAAAGAGAATAAAAGAGATTATTCTCAGGAAAGCTCATCATCTCTAAGAAGTAAAAATTTGGCCTGACGTTTCTTTCCCCTGTAGGTCAGTGCCGTCCAGCAGAACCTTCTCTGTTGATGAAAATCTATAATCTCCATTGCCCAGGGCAACAGCCATTAGCCCACCGTGGCCACTGAGTACTTGAAATGTGGCTTAGGAACTGAATCTTAAATTTCGTTTAAATTTAATTACCGTAAGTGCCCTACATACCAACAAGTTCCATTCTGAGAGCATGTTCGTAAGTCCGATTTGTTTAAGTCCAACAAAGCCAGCCTAAGTACCCAAATAACACAATGGGCTATAGAGTACTGTACTGTAACTGGTTTATAATACTTTTCACAGAAATAATACGTAAAAGACAAACGTAAAACATAAAGAGAGCATTTTTAATCTTGCAGTATATAGTACCTTGAAAAGTTCAATAGTACAGTACAGCGGCTAGCATACAGGGCACATTCACATCTTGAGCGTTTGCAGTGTGAAGGTTCGAATGCGGGAGACTTACTGTAATTTAAATGTAAATAGCCAGCACTGGTATCTACCAAACTGGGCAACACAGCTGTGGCTCAGCATGTAAACTATCCATTTATTTTAGGTGCCCACCAATGTAATTCAAGTGTGGGTGTCTGATGCTTGGAAACTCTGTGCTCAGAAGTCCTTGCATTTTACACTCAAGTGCCTGAGGATCCTGCTTGATGTGCTTGCTTCTCACCTCTGTCTTTTGTTTGTAAAAACTCTGGGCCTCCCTAGTGACTCAGATGCTAAAGAATCCGCCTGCAATGCAGGAGACGCAGGTTTGATCCCTGGGTTGGGAAGATTCCCTGGAGAAGGGAATGGCAACCCACTCCAGTATTCTTGCCTGGAGAGCTCTGTGGACAGATGTTCCTGGTGGGCTACAGTCCATGGGGTCACAAAGAGTCAGATATGACTGAGTGGCTAACATTGAAAAGATAATAGCTCTGGAGGACCCAATAAGTGTGATAAATCTGCAGAGGGAATGGTGGAAGTATCAGGGCACCCAGCAGACATGCCGCCCCTGCCCCTCCTTCCAAGGGCCACGCTCTTCCTTCCTGAGAGCTCTGCCTACTTCAGGTGTCTGCATCCCTTCTCCTGTTCACCCTTCATCCCTTCACTCTGCATTTCCTTCTCCTGTTCTCTCCACTCTTTGCTGTTGGGAACTGCTAGGGGTTAGACACGCAGCTCTCTACCCTTTTTGAACTCCCTGAAGAATTCACGTCTTTGCTGTTTTCCCGGCCTCCTTGAACTCCCTCGACTCTGATCTGAAAATGCAGAGAGGCTCAACTTCCCCTTATCCACATATGAGATGCTGTTGAGAGGAGCTCCACCTACTGAATAAGCCTCTCATGGTCCCTGTGGGGACGTATGTTAGTTCTTTAACTTCAGAACATTGTAAATTGCCGCACCTAAAGTAACTCAGAAGGAGATAAATGTCATATTCTAATGCATATATACGGAATCCAGAAAAATGGTACTAAAGGATTTACTTACAGGGCAGCAGTGGAGAAACAGACATAGAGAATAGACGTATGGATATGAGGAGAGGGGAGGAGAGGGTGAGATGTTTGGAAAGAGTAACATGGAAACATACATTACCATATGTAAAATAGATAGCCAACGGGAATTTGCTCTATGGTTCTGGAAACTCAAACAGGGGCTCTGTATCAACCTAGAGGGGTGAGATGGGGAGGGAGATGGGAGGGAGATTCAAAAGGGAGGGGACATATGTATACCTACAGCTGATTCATGTTGAGGTTTGACAGAAAACAACAAAACTCTGTAAAGCAATTATCCTTCAATAAAAAAATAAATTAAAAAGCCTAAAAATTTTTTTTCTATTAAATTGGAAAATTACATTGATACATTTTCAAAATGTTAAATCAGTTTTACTTTTTGGAATAAAACTGCCTTGGTGTTGAAAGAAAAAATATGTAACATTTTTAAGCATGAACAGAAATGCAGAAAATTGTATTGCTCTTCATTTATTAAAAATTGCTGGCTTTGAGATCCCTTTCCTCAGCACTTATTTTTTTCATTTTTCTTTTGATTAAGTAAATGTTTATGAATTTAGTGAATCGTCAGACTCTAAATTAATATGAGCATAAGTTGTCACTGGAAAAGATGATTTGAACAACAGTGTCATCTCTTGTATCGACTGTCGCCCACTTCACACTTGACCTTGGTTGATTTTCATGAAAATTAGGATTGGACAAGGGACCCAATCATTTGTGAGGACAAGGGGTCCCCCTCATCCTTTGGGGAGACTTTCTGTAAAGCTGGGGCTCAACTTCCCCTCGTTGTGAAGAGACAGTTAATAGACTGTTCGTGTTGACAAGTGCCTCTGACATGTGCTCGGCAGCCAGTGGTCCTACTGATCTGGTGAAAATACATCAATAAATATTGCTGATACAAGTCAAAAAAGAACAGAAAAGGGGAAAGATGCCCGTGAAAGCTCATTATTGGTGCAAACGGCCAGAAATCACTTGAAAGCTACATAAGCTTTGGTATGATAGGGGCCAAGTTCCAATCTTAGATCTACTTCTGAACCATTTAATATTCAGGAAGCTCACTAGCCAGTCTGAGCCCCAGATTTTCAGTCCTTAAGACCCTTGGCAGGATTACATTCCACCCCCGTCCCACTTGTGTTTTTCAACATGCCCTGCCCTTTCCTTCCAGTCCAAGGGTTTCATTCATTTCAAGATAAGTAATTGTCCTTGAAAATGAGTACCACTGCTATAAAGGGTCCTCAGATATCTGGAATATTCCTTCTGCCTTTCTAGAAATTCATATGCTGAATTTCTTGGACACCAGATAATTTTTTAAAAATACTTCTTATTTAGAAACAAAAGTCCTCTTCCCCAGCAGTTCCTTCCTAAGAGTGATATGTTAGCAAATAGTGTTGTACATAATTCATGGAAAACTGTGATTTACCCTAGGTCTTGAAACTCATCTTATTAGACAGTTTTCCTAATTAAAGTGAAAGAAGCCCCATAGACAAGCACTGTTACCAAGTTCAAAGCATCTTTTAGACCTCTTCCGTACATGTACATGAACTCTGTACATAAGCTGCTGGGTAAGCCCAAACCAGTTACATAGAACCTGGGTGTCCACTTGACCTGAGGGTTTCATTTGTGAGACTCAAAGTAATTATTCTTATTGACTGCAGCTCCTGCATGGGGAAGACTTATGTTTAGAAACACAGAGAATAAAGGCTGGGAGCACGACTTTAGTTTGGTTCGCCTGTCATCACTGACAATCAAATGGGTAGGGGACACCAAAGGAAACTGCCTTTTTTTTCAGACACTGAGCCAAGTCCATACCCCAAGGCACAAGTCCCATGTTACTTTGCTGTATCCGTCATGGGAATAACAATAGATTTTATTTTGTCTTTGACAAAAACAATAAAGATACATGAAAAAGCCTTAAACACACATATATACAATCTGCAGGTCAATTATATTTTGTCTTATCTGCAAGAGTATTTTTAGATCATTTCTACATTTTGGGGGGTATCAGAAAAATCCAGTGGTGATTTAAAATGGAAGTGTCAGAGTGAGAGACGTGTCTGTGTGTGGTTGTTATTACTTACCCTGACTATAAATGACATATATACGAATAGAAATGTTAACACAAAGGGATCGATATTCTGGCCCTCACTGCATTATTAGCCAGCACATCTTTGTGTATCTGTATGTGGATTCTCTGCTGGTCCTCAGCTGAATTTAATCCCTCAAGACTTGATATACAAACAGAGTGCCAAATAGAGAACTTCCCTTGAATTATTCAAGTCTCCCCATAAGTGATTTCCCACTCTTCCTGCAATGGAAAACATTTGATCATAAATTCAATTAAATCAGCCATCATCTTTGTGATGTTTGTCCAGCTAAATCCTTTAGTGAATAAACCAATAAACATGCCAGCTCTGTGTGTGTGTGTGTGTGTGTGTTTGTTTATGGCATGATCGTTGGGGAAGAATTGATTTGAAGTCAAGACGAAGAGTAGTTCTCATTTCTTAGGCCAGATTTTGACCACTTTACTGCAGCCAAGGTTTAAAAGATTAAACTCTTAGCAGGGATAAAATCGCGTGCACTCCTTAAATTTATTGGCTTTTATTCCCCATCTCGGGGCCTTGTTTTAATATATTAAGTTTCATATCAAAACTAGATATACTTTGGAGATGTTAATTAAAATGGTCATGCCACACCAATCATTTTTCTTCCTCTTACTTCACACTCTCTCCTCCCTAGTTGAAACGGAGGAAACGTGACTGTTGACATGCTTTTAAATTTCTCCAGGAAAATGCCATTATAGGACTACAGTGCTGTTTATGATTTCTCATATTTATGTCAGCGGAAGAGGTAAGGTTTATTGTTGCTGTTGTTCGATTGCCCAGTTGTAGCCAACTCTTTGCGACCTCTCCATGTCCATTCCATCAGTGATCTCATCCTCTGATGCCCTCTTCTCCTTCTGCCCTTAATCTTTCCCAGAATCAGGGGCTTTTACAGTGAGTTTTCCATTCACGTCAGATGGCCAAAATCCTGGAGCTTCAGCTTCCCCATGAAGCTCTAAGGTTTATTCGAGGTTTATAAATGTTGGTTGCTTCTCATCTTCATCCTAAAGCCTTTTGGACAATAGATGTAATCAACCGCCTCTCTTCTTTTTCACTAGATCTTACTGCTGATGCTATTAATTTGGATATACTGCTGCTGCTAAGTCGCTTCAGTCGTGTCCGACTCTGTGCAACCCCATAGATGGCAGCCCACCAGGCTCACCCATCCTTGGGATGCTCCAGGCAAGAACACTGGAGTGGGTTGCCATTTCCTTCTCCGATGCATGAAAGGGAAAAGTGAAAGTGAAATCGCTCAGTCCTGTCCGACTTTTCGTGACCCCATGGACTGCAGCCTACCAGGCTACTCTGTCCATGGGATTTTCCAGGCAAGAGTACTGGAGTGGAGTGCCATCGCCTTCTCCGAATTTGGATATAACTGACCTTTATTTATGCATTATCTTTGAAACAATTGGAAGTGAAAGTGTTAATTGTTTGGTTGTGTCTATCTCTTTGTGACCCCATGGACTGACCACGTTCCTCTGTCCATGGGATTCTCCAGGCATGAATACTGGAGTGGGCTACCATGCTCTCCTCCAGGGAAATCTTCCCAACCCAGGGATCGAACCTGGATCACCTGCTTTGCCAGCAGTCTTTACTTTCTGAGCCACCAAGGAAGCCAGTGCATCTTCACATATGTGTATATTCTTGTGGTCTCTAGGGGGCAGCATGGTCTGGGAGGGAAAAAAAAGGTTAGAAGCCAGCTACTTATCTCCGTGAACCAAGAACTTCCAGATGTTCAAGCTGGTTTTAGAAAAGGCAGAGGAACCAGAGATCAAATTGCCAACATCTGCTGGATCATCGAAAAAGCAAGAGAGTTTCAGAAAAACATCTATTTCTGCTTTATTGACTATGCCAAAGCCTTTGACTGTGTGGATCACAATAAACTGTGGAAAATTCTGAAAGAGATGGGAATACCAGACCACCTGACCCACTTCTTGAGAAACCTATATTCAGGTCAGGAAGCAACAGTTAGAACTGGACATGGAACAACAGACTGGTTCCAAATAGGAAAAGGAGTACGTCAAGGCTGCATATTGTCACCCTGCTTATTTAACTTCTATGCAGAGTACATCATGAGAAACACTGGGCTGGATGAAGCACAAGCTGGAATCAAGATTGCCAGGAGAAATATCAATAACCTCAGATATGCAGATGACACCAGCCTTAAGGCAGAAAGTGAAGAGAAACTAAAGAGCCTCTTGATGAAAGTGAAAGAGGAGGATGAAAAAGTTGGCTTAAAGCTCAACATTCAGAAAACAAAGATCATGGCATCCGGTCCCATCACTTCATGGGAAATAGATGCAGAAACAGTGGAGAAACAGTGTCAGACTTTATTTTGGGGGGCTCCAAAATCACTGCAGATGGTGACTGCAGCCATGAAATTAAAAGACGCTTACTCCTTGGAAGGAAAGTTATGACCAACTTAGATAGCATATTCAAAAACAGAGACATTACTTTGCCAACAGAGGTCCATCTAGTCAAGGCTATGGTTTTTCCTGTGGCCATACATAGATGTGAGAGTTGGACTGTGAAGAAAGCTGAGCACCGAAGAATTGATGCTTTTGAACTGTGGTGTTGGAGAAGACTCCTGAGAGTCCCTTGGACTGCAAGGAGATCCAGTCAGTCCATTCTAAAGGAGATCAGTCCTGGGTGTTCATTGGAAGGACTGATGCTCAAGCTGAAACTCCAGTACTTCGGCCACCTCATGTGAAAAGTTGACACATTGGAAAAGACTCTGATGCTGGGAGTGGTTGGGGACAGGAGGAGAAGGGGACGACAGAGGATGAGATGGCTGGATGGCATCACCGACTCTATGGACATGAGTTTGAGTAAACTCCGGGAGTTGGTGATGGACAGGGAGGCCTGGCGTGCTGTGATTCATGGGGTTGCAAAGAGTCGGACATGACCGAGCGACTGAACTGAACTGAACTGATCTCCATAAAATATGTAAGATAAGCAACTGATTTTTTTTTCAACCTTCAGCAAAACAAGTAAGATATCTCAAATAGAGAAGTCAGTGTTTCCCCATGGTTTGATTGGCTGCACCTGTCTGCCACTTTGGGCATCTACTTGGATGGCCAACATTTTTTTTTTAATGCTTATTTATTTGGTTGTATCTTAGTTAGACTATAGGGCTTCCCTCATAGCTCAGTTGGTAAAGAATCCACCTGCAATGCAGGAGACCCCAGTTCGATTCCTGGGTCAGGAAGATCCGCTGGAGAACGGATAAGCTACCCACTCCAGTATTCTTGGGCTTCCCTTGTGGGTCAGCTGGTAAAGAATTCACCTGCAATGCAGCAGACCTGGGTTCATTCCTTGGGTTGGGAAGATCCCCTGGAGAACAGAAAGGCTACCCACTCCAGTATTCTGGCCTGGAGAATGCCATGGACTATACAGTCCATGGGGTTGCAGAGAGTCGGATACAATTGAGTGACTTTCACTTCACTTCACTTCACTAGTTAGACCACACAGGATGTTCTGTGCGTGATGCAGGGTCATTTGTCCATGCAGTGCCTGGACTCTGGTTGTGGCGCACTTGGGTTTAGTTGCCCCATGGCATGTGGGATCTTAGTTCCCTGATCAGGGATCAAACCCGCATCTTTTGCGTTGCAGGGCAGATTCTTAACCACCGGACCACCAGGGAAGTCCCTGGATAGCCAACATTTTTTATGTATTGGCTCAGCTACCTTGGTGGAGAAGGCGATGGCACCCCACTCCAGTACTCTTGCCTGGAAAATCCCATGGACGGAGGAGCCTGGTAGGCTGCAGTCCATGGGGTTGCGAAGAGTCGTACACGACTGCGCGACTTCACTTCCACTTTTCACTTTCATGCATTGGAGAAGGAAATGGCAACCCACTCCAGTGTTCTTGCCTGGAGAATCCCAGGTTTGGGGGAGCCTGGTGGGCTGCCATCTCTGGGGTCATGACTGAAGCGACTTAGCAGCAGCAGCAGCAGCTACCTTGGAGGCTACTTAAATTAGACCAGGTTCCATGAGTTTGTCTCCAAATGGAACTAAATATATATATTATTTTTATAAAGATGAAGACAAATGGGATTTTTCCATTTACCTCTCATTGCTGGTCACCCTTGACTGAAGGTTAAAATTGTACCCAGAGTTCTAATTTTATCCAGTGGTCAAATCAGGCTTTACTCTCCTTTCTTAGAATTCAGCTACCTCACATTCCTTACTTTTAAGTTGTGAGGCTGAAAGAATTCTAATGTCTGTTCTTCCCAAGGAAGTGAAAAATGTTTCCATGGGGATATCTTCCATCCATCATGATTTTAGGCTTCTTCTCTTACCAGCCACCACATCTTTGGAGTAATCCCTCACCTAGCCTTCTTCTCTGTATCTATATTCACTGATTTTCTCAATCCAGTCTGTATTCTTCATCTAAAGAATAAAATCCTCCTGCTGTATACATGACATAATTCTTTTTTAAATTATTCTTTTAGAAATTTCTAGAAGCTGCAGCAGATATTGGAAAGATCTTTATTTATGCATTGATACAAATGTTTTATATGTATGCTGTCTGATATGGTACCTACTAGCCATATTGGGACATTAACTTAAACTGTGGTTATTGCAATGGAGGTACTAAATTTTGGTCTTGTTTCATTTTAATTAATTTAAATAGGCATCATTATCTTATTTAATTTTAATTAATTTTAATTGGATAGTCACCTGTGACTTGTGGCTAGCAAATTGCATGATGCAGAACAGAGCATAAATTCTGATCAGTTTCTAACCAGTATCTCACCAGAATATATTGTGAGGGGATTAGATTTTGCTGCTGAAAACCTCCTGTCCAGGCTTTTATTCTCTTGCTTCTTTCTTTCTCGTGTAGCTGTAGGCTTAAACCCAAATCCTCTGACTCTGCCCCAGGATTTTCTCTCTCTGAGAACATCTGAGAAATTTTCAGTTTTCAAATTCTTCGATTTTGTTGAATATTGAACATCTCTCTCCTGGGTATCCAGAATGGAATTTCAAAGCATGGCATATGGACAGCCCTGATTCCGGGGGCACTGGCCATTTCACCACCTCAGCCCTGTCACCTCTAGAGCTGGTTTTTCCTAAATATAGGAAGAAAACTTGGGAATGTGTTAACATGTGCCTAAAAGCTGCATAGGCTTGGCGCAAGGTAACATATTCCCTGAATTGGAATGCCCCCCACCATTATATGTGGGGCTCTGCAGGTGGCTCAGACAGTAAAGAATCTGCCTGCAATACAGGAGACACAGGTTCAATCCCTGGGTCAGGAAGATCCCCTGGAGACTGGAGTGGCAACCCACTCCAGTATTCTTACCTGGAGAATTCCATGGACAGAGGAACCTGTCAGGCTACAGTCCATGGGTTGCAAAGAGTTGGACACAACTGAATGATTAACACTTTCACTTTCTTTCATATATAAATATATATATGCAGCAGTTATTTACACTACCAAGAAAGCCTATGTTTGTTCCATCCACTATATTCTTTTAAAATTTTCTTACTAGTTCCCAAGTAATCATTTTTAAATGCTTCCATATGTTTACACATGATCTGTAAACACATGTCTCAGTTTTTTGCAATATACTGATATTGTTGATTTTAAGACACAGAAGAGGATTTTTTTTTTTTTAGTGGTTTGTGTCATGACTCTGACTTCTGCCTCATGTTGGACACATGACTAAATCCAGCCTTTCTTCCATATACCTGGCCGTTCTAAGTACCTGGACCCCAGATGATTATCAGTGTGTAGTTTTTAAAATTCTCTCCATTTATCGTTCTCTTATTTCAGCTGTAAAGATAGAATTAGCGCTCAAGAAAATAAAGAGCTCAGCAATTATGCCAGTGTGGGGGGGACCTCTAAGCCCAAGTGGGTATGGAATAGCATCTTCCATTATAAACCATTTTCTATAAAGAGGTGAATGTAGCATTAAGGGCAAGAAGAAAGAAATGTGCAGCCCAAAGGCTGTGCTCACTTTCAGTAAAGACAGCCTCAGCCTATTCTGTGCTCACTGTCTACCCATTCTTCATTGCACTCATGCCCAGAGACGCACAATGTCCTCACACCGTGGGAGAGCGGGAGCCACATTGTTCTTTAAGAGACTGGCCTCTTGGAAAAGCCTAGGCACCCCCACACCACAGGGCGTGAGGGAACGAAATAGGAAGGGATCATGAGTTTCTTGTCAACACCTTGTTAGTAATGGGCTTTGTGTTTTTAATTGGAGTATACTTGGGTTAGTTTCTGCTGTACAACAATTCGAATCAGCTATAAGTATTCATATATCTCCTCCCTCTTGAGCCTCCCTCCTACTCCCATCCCCCACATCAAGGTCCTCCCAGGGCACCGCGCTGAGCTCCCTGTGTTATATAGCAGCTTCCCACTAGCTTTTTATTTTACACGTGTGTGTGTGTTATGCGCTCTGTCATGTCCGACTCTTTGCGACTGTACAAACTGTAGCCCACCAGGCTCCTCTGTCCATGGAATTCTCCAGGCAAGAATACTGGAGTGGATTGCCATTCCCTTCTCCAGAGGATTTTCCCGACCCGGGGATCGAACCTTGGTCTCCTGCATTGCAGGCAGATTCTTTCCGGTTTGAGCTACAGGGAGGTCCTTATTTTACACATGGTAGTGTATTTATGTCAGTTGTGGGCTTTAAGACTGGGCTCCCATGCACAAAGCCCATTCCCTGCCATTTTAAGACGGCTTGACCTCCTGTTAATGGACATGGGAGTCATCTGCGGGGAAATCATTGGCCAGAAGTCTCTGTAATGTAGTAACTACTTCTGTGCTGAGAACAGCTGTTTGCAAACTCCAGAAGCTCTTGTAGTCTATTTGATAACAGTGATGTAATCATGTGCAGATTCATACAGGTATAGAGACCAAAAATGAAAGGTCAAAGGCAATGGCTTAGAACTAGGAGAAGAATGTAAGGGACCAGTTCTTAACTCCTCTGCAATTGGAATGCACCCTGTAGGTTCATTGCTAAAAATCACTCTCTAAATTGCACATTCTAATGTAAGGGGAAATGCTGTGGTTTTATGAAAATACGTAAAATAATCTTTCTACAAGTTAAAGAAAATCTTTCCTCTGATGGTTCTTGTATTTATAACATACATCATATCGTGGAGTAGGATAAATTATTTTCCAGGCCTTGAACCACAAAACAAAAACAAACACAGTAAGAAATGTTTTCTCCAGACTAAGTTCAGCATCAGTCCTGGACATGTAAGCAGTTAACAGTAATCCCTCCCCAAACACGCAAAGCAGTTACTCAATATTTCAGTGCATGTCAGCTTGATGTGCTACAGCTCTAGAGGCCCTGGTTCACATGACGGTGAGTCACTCTGTTTGGGGGCCATTTGAACAGGAGGGTTGGGAGCAGAAAAGGAGGAATGAGGATGGCAGAGTAGAAGAAAGGCTTTTGCTTTGTTGTCTTGATGAATCTGAACTTGAGGTCAGCACCCTAGGTCCTGGTGTATGTATGTATGTGGTAGTCGCTCAGTGGTGTCTGACTCTTTGGGACACCGTGGACTGAGGCTGTCCAGGCTCCTCTGTCCATGGGGTTCTCCAGGCAAGAAGACTGGAGTGGGCTGTCATTCCCTTCTCCAGGGGATCTTCCCGACCCAGGGATTGAACCTGGGTCTTCCGCATTGCAGGCAGATTCTTTATTGTCTGAGCCACCAGAGATGCCCAGGGCCTGGTAGGTAGAAGGAAATCAAGACATGTAAGATAGGACTTCCCTCGTGGTCCAGTGGTTAAGAATCTGCCTGCCGATGCAGGAGACATGGGTTCAATCGCTGCTCCAGGAAGATTCCACCTGCCAAGGGCCAACGACACCCACGAGCCACAACTAGCATCCTTGCTCAGCAACAAGAGAAGACACGGCAATGAGAAGCCCTTCTTAAACTGCAGTGCTGGTATAGAGAAATGGAGCCATTTATTTACTGCTGACGGCACTGGAAACCAGTAAACAATGTAGAAAACCTTATGGAAACATGTTAAAAGCTGTAAACATATTCATTTATGGCACATTCAAGAAATATGGCTTAGCATCTTCTAAACGTTCTGGATATTTGGGAATGCACAGATAAGGATCTTGTTTTCATAGAGTTTACATTCTAGAGTATCTAGGACAATAAACAAGTAATAAAACGAACCAAGTAATCTCAGAGAGTGATGAGTACATGAAGACAATAAAACATGGCAGTAGGATTTTTTTTTAAGAAATAACAGTGGCAAGATGTAAGCCGTATGAAAGCTGAAATTTTGACTATTTTGTTTCTATATTCTTTGTACCTATGACATAGTCCATCACATAGTAGGCACTCAAGAAATATGTGTTTAAGAATGAAGGTGGTAAGAGTGTAGTAAGTGTGAGGAGAGTGAAAGGAGATGGGATTAGAGACTGGAGGCAGAGGCCAGGTGAGGAAAGGCCTTGTAGGCTACAGTTGAGAGTGAGTGAATGTTAGTCACTCAGTCAGGTCCTACTCTTTGTGACCCCATGGGCTGTAGCCCGCCAGGCTCCCCCTGTCCATGGAATTTTCCTGGCAAAGATGCTGGAGTGGGTTGTCATTTCCTACTCCACAGCTGAGATGTGATGTCCAATAGGAAGCCCGGGGAATCAAGTTTATGACCTAGTAATCTGACTCTTTTGGGGGGCCTCCAAAATCACTGCAGATGGTGACTGCAGCCATGAAATTAAAAGACACTTACTCCTTGGAAGGAAAGTTATGACCAACCTAGATAGCATATTAAAAAGCAGAGACATTACTTTGCCAACAAAGGTCAGTCTAGTCAAGGCTATGGTTTTTCCAGTGGTCATGTATGAATGTGAGACTTGGACTATAAAGAATGCTGAGCGCCGAAGAATTGATGCTTTTGAACTGTGGTGTTGGAGAAGACTCTTGAGAGTCCCTTGGACTGCAAGGAGATCCAACCAGTCCATCCTAAAGGAGATCAGTCCTGGGTGTTCATTGGAAGGACTGATGTTGAAGCTGAAACTCCAATATGTTGGCCACCTAATATGAAGAGCTGACTCATTTGAAAATACCCTGATGCTGGGAAAGATTGAGGTCAGGAGGAGAAGAGGACAATAGAGGATGAGATGGTTGGATGGCATCACTGACTCAATGGACATGAGTTTGGGTAGACTCCGGGAGATGGTGATGAACAGGGAGGCCTGGAGTGCTGTGGTCCATAGGGTTGCAAAGAGTCGGACACGACTGAGCAACTGAACTGAACTGAATCTGACTCTTCTGTGCTTCTCCCAAGAAAATAAATGATGGAATAAAAACCTAGTTGCCCAAAGAATCTCATTACTATGTTATACTTTTAAATTTTTAAAAGTAAAGACTTAACCAAGATTAAGGGAATGAGGAAATATTTAATATGTCATGACTCGTGAACCCAGTGGAATATTTTTTAATATTTTTTGAGACTCTTTTGGGGGGCTGCTTTAGATCTTAATTGCGACATGTAGGACCTTTCGTTGCAGTGCATGACCTTTCTGGATGTGGCGCGTGGCTTCAGAGAATGAGGGCTCGGTAGTTGCGGTGTGTGGGCTTTGTTGCTCTGCGGCATGTAGGATCTTACTTCCACAACCAGGGATGGAATCCACATCCCCTGCTTTGCATGGTGGGTTCTTAACCACTGGACCACTGGGGCAGCCCCAACCCAGTGGAATATTACACAACAGTGTTAGGATGGTATTATGAAAACTTTGAAAACATAGGGAATGCTTCAAATTATTTCTGGAAAAAAGCAGAATAAAAAACTATATATATATTGATATATTAACTTGAAAATTATGTCTATGAACTGTGACTGAAGTGTAATATACAAAATAGCAGAATTTGAGATCATTGTTTTTCTACTTTTCAAAAATTGTCTTTATTATTATTGTCACATTATTTTAATAAAAGTGTTGCTAAATTGATATAGATTTCCTATTTGGGGTGATGAAAAGGTTTGAAGTAGACACTGGTGATGGTTGAACAATATTGTGAATGCAGTTAATGTCACGAATTATACACTTGAAAATAACACATTTTAGGTTACATAGGTTTAGTCGTTGCTATTGTTCAGTCGCTAAGTCATACCTGACTCTTTGAGACGCCATGGACTAAAGCACACCAGGCTTTCCTGTCCTTCACTATCTCCCTGAGTTTGTTCAAGTTCATGTCCATTGAGTTGGCGATGCTAACCATCTCATCCTCTGCCGCCCCCTTCTCCCTTTGCCTTCAATCTTTCCCAGCATCAGGGTCTTTTCCAATGAGTTGGCTCTTCACATCAGATGCCCAAAGTATTGTCATTTCAGCTTCAGCATCAGTCCTTCCAGTGAATATTCAGGGTTGATTTCCTTTAAGATTGACTGGTTTGATCTCCTTGCAGTCCAAGGGCCTCTTGAGAATCATCTCCAACACCAGTTTGAAAGCATCAGTTCTTCAGGGCTCAGCCTTCTTTATAGTCCAACTCTCACGTCTGTATATGACTACTGGAAAAAACAGCTTTGACTATATGAACTTTTGTCAGCAAAGTGATGTCTTTGCTTTTTAATATGTTATCTAGGTTTTCATAGCTTTCCTTCTGAGGAGCAAGCATCTTTTAATATCATGGCTGCAGTCACCATCCATAGTGATTTTGGAGCTCAAGAAAAGAAAATGTCACTGCTTGTGCTTTGCCACAGTTAAAAAAACACTAGATCTCTTCTACAGTCATCAGTATGGTGTAGCAGTCTCCAAGATGGCCCCCCAGTGATCCTATCTTCTGGTCTTCACACCCTTGGGTGGTCCCTCTCTCTCTGTGCTAGGATTGGTCTTGGTGACCAGTCGCATATGGCAGAAAAAATGGATTGAGGCTGCCATCTTGCCTCTGACTGCCCCCCTCTCTCTGTTCACGACTCTGGGGAAGTCAGCTACCATGTCTTGTGAACACTTCCTCCCGTGTGGGAGTGGCCAACACCGTGAGGAACTAAGGCCTCCTGCCGACAACCATGTGAGTGAGCCACCTGGAGTGGGCTCACCAGGCCTGGTAGTGCCTCCAGTGACTGCAGCCCTGAACACCACCTTGACTGCAACCTTGTGAGAGCCCTGGAGCCAGAACTACCCAGTGAAGCTCTTCCTGGATTCCTGACCCCCAGAAACTAATGTGACCTCAATATGGACTTAAGTTTGACTTTCAGGAATTTAAAGAGGGCTTTTAAATTTGGATTTTAAAAGGAAATTTTATGTGAAAAAAATGTATACAGGGATTTTTTTGTTACTGTCATCACTTAATTGTTAAGTCATGTCTGACTGTTTTGTGACCCCATTGACTTAGCCCGCCAAGTTCTTCTGTCCATGGGATTTTCCAGGCCAAGAATACTGGCAGGAATACTTCTCCAGGTGATCTTCCTAACCTAGGGATCGAACCTGAGTCTCCTGAATTGGCAGGCAGATTCTTTACCACTGAGCCACCAAGGAAGCCCATGCAGTGATAAAAATTGCAAAGAAGTAAAATGGTGTATTTGCTCAGACCTATACACACAGTGGGAGAAAGCAATGGCACCCCACTCCAGTACTCTTGCCTGGAAAATCCCATGGATGGAGGCGCCTGATGGGCTGCAGTCCATGGGGTCGCTAAGAGTCGGACACAACTTAACTTCCACTTTTCACTTTCATGCATTGGAGAAGGAAATGGCAACCCACTCCAGTGTTCTTGCCTGGAGAATCCCAGGGATGAGGGAGCCTGGTGGGCTGCCGTCTCTGGTGTCGCACAGAGTCGGACACGACTGAAGCGACTTAGCAGCAGCAGCAGCAGTATACACACAGTAGTAAACACTGAATTGATTTAAAAAAATCACTATCTCTAATTTATAGACATATGAGATGTTTTATTTTCTTTTATATGTTTCAAGATTTTGTAAATTCTCTAGAGTGATATGTCTTCCTTTTATAATGAGGGGGGAAAGATATAAATAGAGACTCCAGAAGGGTGATATAGAAAAGAGAGCTCCTGCATTCGAGACATGTAACATGTGTTACCCCCACCTGCTGTGTGACTCTGGCTGTGGGCTCCTCCCCTCTGAGGCTCATCTATAAGAAGTTCCCTCATCTATAAGAAGAGATAGTAGTGATCATCTCATAGCTCGGAATGCTGAATAAGGGAGACTGTATGCAAAGTCACTAGCACATGTGAATCTTCAATAAAAGCCTTGTCTCCTTTGTGTACCTTCCTATAGTATTTCTTTTTAACATGTATTTATTTATCTGGCTGCACTGGGTCTTCGTTGCATGATGTGGGATCTTTCATTTTGGCACATGGGCTGTGTAGTTGTGCCACCTAGGCTCCCGAGCCCACAGGCTCGGCCAGGTTCCAGAGCCTGGACTCAGTAGTTCCACGGCATATGAAATCTTAGTTCCCTGACCAGGGATCAAACTCTCCTCCCATGCATTGCGGGGCAGATTCTTAACCACTGGAACACCAGGAAAGTCCCTCCCGTAGTATTTAAAACAAAGGTGTCCGTTGCTGGCTGGTCATGTCTTTTGTGACAATCAGGGATGAACAGATAGTTCAGCAGGTAGTTGGTTCATTGTGCGGCCAACAGGCCACTCTTTGCAGGAAAGATAGAAGGCTTAGGAGCAATAAGCATTAAAAGCTATTTGACTTTTCTTCCTAAAGATCATCAGCCTCTCGTAGAGGCCACCCAACTTGTCAGTCTTAATCCAAGTCTTGTTTTAGATATAAACACACAGGCCACCACTTCTTTACATCATAATGAAATCATATTTTCAAATTCCAGATGCAGTGTCATAAGATAAAGAAACCGAGAGTCTCCAGAAAATTATATTTAACATTTGCCTGGAACCAAACTTTAATAACCCATGAGCTCTGACCTAACTGAATATTCTTTCATATGAATTTAAATGGAGAACTGGTTTTGGTGATTTTCTCCAATCCTAACCGTTTAATATCTTTAACCTACAAGGCAACAATTCCTTTTTTTTTTTTTTTTTAAGGGGTAGGAAAACATTATCTCTTCTATATCAGCACAGGATGCTAAACTGTGTGTTTGCCTTAAAAAAAAAAAAAAACTTTCCTTTTTACATTTTTCTTGTTATCTTGGATCATGTCCAGTCTCTAAGGAAATAAACATGCGAAGAAAGAGTTCTGTGGAATGTTAACTGCACTGATATTTTTCTTCCTTTTATCATGCCTCCAAGATTTGCCAAAGTTGATATAAATTCACCATGCCTTCTTTAAAAAGCATAACAGCAAGCCATTCTTCCTGTAGGAATCGGACTGTAAAAGGTGATTTCCTTTTAGTCCATTTGGTTTAAGCCTGTAAAAAGCATTAAGTGAAAAATCTGATACATTTGTTAGGGCATTTATTGCATTACTAAGTTATATTTTCAGTTCTCAGTGAAAGGTTTATTGAGAACATAAACTTTGAAGAGGTTTTGTTCAGGATTAAAGAATATTTTTTTATTCTCTTTTGGTGAAATATTATCACACAAAATGATACCTTTCAGGAGCTATTTTTAGCATTGTTTACAGTTAAAGGACACAGGGTTCCATTCTAGCAAAGCAAATATCAGCTTCCAATACCAGCCTCTGATGATGAGATTTGTAGCTTCTCTAGGGTTTCAGAGGCATGAAAGGCTGTGAAGTTACCATTTTCCATTAACTCAATTTACCCTAATATAGATGCACCAATAAGTTAAACTGTTTTGCAGGAGTATTTTAGAGTGAAAATGGTTTTCATATTGGACTAAATATTTATGACTGATCCATCTGAAATGTAAAAACATGAGCCATTGCTAAATTTTAATGTGGATTGATTTCTTTTTTGATAGAGGAAGATTTGAATTTAATCTCTTGGTGCAATCTTCTATCATCAAAAAAATGAGAGTTGTCTTTTTCGGATGAAACAGTGCTATCATCAACCACTTTGAATTCAGGAAAATTGGATAATCTTCATTCTCTCAATAACATAAATATCAAAAACATCACAAGGGTAGAAAATTCATTAGCAAGTTACTTTGCTTCACTCTTGATTTACTAAAAATGTTTGGAAAACTTGTGAAATAGGTGAAATAATATGATACTTTTAATTGATTTCAACAAGTTTGATCAATCTTTACAGCAGTCCTGTGGAGTAGAAGAGGGCTAGTAATTTTATCCTAATTCTGCATGCACAAGTCAGAAAGTTTACGAGTTGTTGATATCCTTCAGATAACAGTGGAATTTTGCGTGGGGGAAGGTCACGTGGTTATGAAGGGTTAGAGTTTATGAACTCTAACTGAACAATAAGCAAAATAACTGGGAGGCTGGAAATGAATTCTGTTGTTGAATGCACATCCTTTGGGTTTTGAAGACATTCTACACCTATTGGTGAGTTTAGAATTTTTTTAATATTCTATAAGTTTTAACCTTCTGATTACAAGGACTAATTATTATTTCCATATTTTTCTTCATTTATCTTACTGAAAGAAGATACTTCCTTTTCTACAATGTCCTTCAATCAGAAGATTGAAAAGTCACTCTTTGTGCCTCTTCTGCTGTTCACCACATTATTAAAGTAAAATACTAAACAAAAATATAATGTCTTATGAATACTATTCAGCAAAATCTAGGAATGTTTTCTAAAATGTAACTATAATGCCTGACAGCTTTGTGCTATTCCTATATAAGAAAATTGTCAGTATTTGGCAAGCTGTAATAAATCTTCAATAAATTTTTAAAAATTATGTAGTGACTAGAATTGGAGGTGAGATGCATGGGGGTTGTAGTGTTTTATATAAATTCCTAAAAACCACAATTTTACAACTCAAAAAAGTCACTGCTACTGTGTGCTGGGGAAGTGGCATCTCTGCAGAAAACAGTGTGGTCAACCAGTTAGCTCTTCCTTTCCTATGAGCAAGTTGCATGGGAGCATGATCTAAATTTGTGGTAAAGTAAAAGTAAGTGTAAATACACAGGGCTTTTGTTGCAAAGAATATAATAAGGAGTTCACTTATATTAACTGTTCCCCACGAATATTTAATGATAATATCTGCATCTTAGATTTATGAAATGTAACTATGAAAATCGATAGCTCTGTAGTTCAGTTCAGTTCAGTTGCTCAGTCATGTCCAACTCTTTGCAACCCCATGAATTGTAGCCCGCCAGGCTTCTCTGTCCATGGGATTCTCTAGGCAAGAACACTGGAGTGGGTTGCCATTGCCTTCTCCGAAAGGCTAGTATAGTTACAGACAAAAGTTAACCCTGGGTCAGGAAGATCCCCTGGAGAAGGGAATTGCTACCCATTCCAGTGTTTTGGGGCTTCTCTGGTGGCTCAGATGGTAAAGAATCTGCCTGCAATGTGAGAGACCAGGGTTTGATCCCTGGGTCAGGAAGATCCCTTGGAGAAGGGAATGGCTACCCACTCCAGTATTCTTGCCTGGAGAGTTCGCTGAACAGAGGAGCTTGGTGGTCTGCAGTCCATGGGAGTCCCAAAGAGTCGTACACCGCTGAGTGACTAACAACCAATTTTTTAAAACCAGACCACTCTATTTGATTTCACACTGAACTTAAACGTTTAAATTCAGTGACATCTCTTATTTTGTGGGGAAGGTAGAAAATTATAATAAATAAAATCAAAGCAGAAATTGGGGGTAAATAGCTAAGCTCTGAAATCCAAAGCAAGAATTTAGCTTTTTCTGGCCCACTTTTTGGCAGTTTGTAATACTCTTGGTCAGTGCTAGCGTTTTCAAAAACTCGATTCATTCACAGCCTTCTCAGGGCTCTACAGCACTTTCTGTATTTTTCCACCAGATAGAGTTTACTTCGAGGGCGACTATGTGTTGAGTAAGGGTTAGATCTGAAAGAAAGACCCAGCAGTGCAGATTAGTATGACTGGCTTTGGGGTTACTCATCTTGTTCATGTTAAGGCTGGACTTTTGTTGTCTTAGTATCTAGTAAGGGCACTGGAAGTGTTAGCAAGAATAAAGGAAGAATAGTCTCTATAGCAATAGAGTTCAGAATTAAAGGAAGAGAAATACAGAAACAGGTAAGGTGTCCTTAAGAAATTTAAAGTAATCCAGTAATCCCTTTACAAACTGAGTACTGTATAGCTTGGTGTATGCGTATGTATGTATGTATATATATATATAATTTATATGTATGTGTATATATACACACATGAAGAAAAATGAGATGAAAGGGTAGCCACTCAGTCATGTCCAACTCTTTGCAACCCCATGGACTGTAGCCCACCAGGCTCCTCTGTCCGTGGGATTCTCCAGGCAAGAATACTAGAGTGGGTTGCCATTCCCTTCTCCAGGGGATTTTCCCAACCCAGGGATCGAACCCAGGTCTCCCACATTGCAGGCAGATTCTTTACCATCTGAGCCACTAGGGAAGCTCATATATACTTACATACATATGTACAATAAATTTTTGGCATTATATGTATTAACATGGGTTTCCTTTGGTGACTCAGATGGTAAAGACTCTGATTGCAATGCAGGAGACCCTGGGTCAGGAAGATCGCCTGGAGAGGGGAATGGCAACCCACTCCAGTATTTTGAGGAGCCTGGAGGGCTACAGTCCATGGAGTCGCAAAGAGTCGGACATGACTGAGTCTAATCCAATAATCCCTTTACAAACTGAGTAACATATAGCTTGGTGTATGTGTGTGTATATATACATTATTTATATGTGTTCACGTACACACACACACACACATATATATACAGTAAATATTTGGCATGACATATAATGGACACTAAAGAGTCAGAAATCTCAACACTTTCCATCTTGTAAGTGTAGCCTTTGATGATCTGGATCAAATAAAATTGTATGTGTGAAAGCACTTCATAGACCATAGAGCTCTCTGTAAATATCACTATCATTATAGCATTTTAACAGTCACGTAAGCTGACCCTTATGGGAATGAGGGTCTTCCAGGGAGATTGTATCATTAAGCAGTTTAACAAGAGTAGATGGATGAGAATTGAACAATTTTCTGTGCACAACAAAACTCAACGTATTCATAGAAACTCATATAAAAATGTTATCTGTTTATCTTTGAAGGGAGGACTCATTATTATTATTGTTATTATTATTTTAACCAGCAGTGCATTGACAAAGAAAGTCCCAGCGTTAAACAACTCTGTCTTCATGATTAGAGTCTGGCCTCTCTAATTTCATTGCACAATCCAGCACCTGGACTTCAGATTCACAGCCCAGACCTAAATCTTGCCTTATATGAGTCTTTATTTTCTTCCAAGAGTTTATTCCAGTGTCAGGGATTCCCTTCATCTTCTGCTTGACCAGTTACTAACCCCTCTTTGCAAAATGAATAAAACCTGTTTGCTTTTCTTTTTAGTAACTCACTTTGTGAAAGTTTTATGACCACGGTCTTCCCTCTAAGTCAGAACTTTGATATGAAGGTGATTAAATGAGCATTTGGCTTTTGATATATAGATGAGAAAGTGCTGTTTCTGACAGTTCTGGTCGGTACAGCTGAGGAAACAGTCAGCCTTGTCTTTGTGGGTGGGTGGGCTTCTTCACAAATCATTTTTAAGAGCTCAGTTGTGTTCTATTCCAGTGGCCAGTGCCCATGTTGGCATCACTGCCACAGAGATAAGATGTACACTGCCCGATGCATGGACCCAGGTCCTCTGACTTTGCTCTGTGACAGGAGTGGCCGTGAGTAAAGCATGAGTATGGACCGTCCCGATCATCCCCTCCAGGTCACTCTATCTCCAGCTCTGTGAGACAGAGCACACTCTTATGCTTCAGACATCAGCCCGCAGAGTACACCCTTCTTTTCCATCACAGAATGCAAGTGAGGAATATTCTAGAACTTTCTCTTCTTTTTCCATTGCCTTTTAAGCCGTTTTATGGAAATAGGTATCTCCACTGAACACCTTAATACGCAACTTGAACTTGCTACAGCTTTACTCTTTATGTCCCGCTTTCATGAGCTAAAAATGTTAATACATCCCAGTCAGGATTTTTATAGAGATATTTAGAAGTCAGCTCTTAGGAACAAAATGTAACTTGTTTTAGTTGTTGTACAAGCCAATCATCAGTTTTAGAGGGAGTCATTTGAAACCACAACGTGGAAAAAAAAAACCAACAAACAAATGGAAACCCTTGCTGTCCCAGTTTATAAAGTAACTTTAAAAAGACAAGGATGAATTTCTTTCCCACTTAAAAAACAGTTATTTCTGAAGCATGTATACTTTGAAGATGTTCCATAAGCACCAGAACCTGGCCTTAACATGTTTTTGCCCCAAAATGATTGTTTATTCTTTAAATTCATGTGTCTCAGGTAAGGTAAAACCTCTGTAGATATGAAAATGAATACAGTCAGTTCTCAAGGAAACACTCAGTTGTTCAGCACATGCTGTGTCCCCACACTGTACCAGGAACTCTGCAATATAAGAAGTGGTCCTCTTTGCCTTGCCATCACCCAATTCTTCCTCTTTTTTGCACCACTGTTTTCATCCTCTACTTTCTTGGTTTTTTTTGACCGCATCAAGCAGCATGTGGGATGTTAAGTTCCCCTACCAGGGACTGAACCTGTGCCCTCTGCCGTGGAAGCATGGAGTCTTAACCACTGGACCGCCAGGGTGGTCCCCATCCTGTACTTTCAATTTTCTCTACCCAGTGATAACCATCTTCTTTAGTGTGGCAAAAGACTTTGGATTTGCTTTACTCTGTTTTCAAGATGGCTTAGAAACCTGGGTGAACTTGTAAAGCAGTTCGTTGACAGGCTGGGTGAAGGGAAGTGAGAGGCCCTGCTTGGACCGTTGTCCGGATGGCAGAGGAGAAAGTTGTGGGGGATGCGCCGTGGCCAGCCAGTACAGCTGTGCGCATGCTCCCTTCCTCCAGGCTGCACTCAGGTTCTTCCGAGGTCAGAGGACACCTGATGCGAGAGCCCGGCAGCCCTTAACGACCGTCTGTTCCATCTGCCTCATTTCTGAGGTGGAAAAAACTACACAAGGGATAAAGAAAATATCCTGCTCTCTAGTCATGTTTTTTTGCTATTCATGTTATATCATTGCACATTTTTTTCCACCTCAGGTAAAGTGTGTGAGTGTGTGTGTGTGTGTTGCATAAATAGGGACTCGGAGAAGGATGCAAGTTTGTTATGATTAGAACAGCAGAATGCTGTTATTTTCAACTGTATTAAAAGCATTTGTCTGAAAGTTAATCGTAAGACTCTCCACAAAAAAAAAAAAAAAAAAACCTCTGAATTCAGTAGATATTGTTTCTCTTCATTGTCACACAGATTTATAATTTTGAAATTCCTTAAGATTTTTCCCAGAGAGTTTCCACAAACAACAAACACATCTTTTACTCTAAAAAAAA
>NW_011494706.1:8457638-8462371 GCF_000754665.1 Bison bison bison | reverse complement strand
AATATATGGGACTTCCTTGGTGATCAGTGGTAAGACTCTGCACGTCCACTGCAGGGGGCGGGGGTTCGCTCCCTGGCTGCAGAGCTCAGATCCCACATACCACCTGGTGTGACCAATAAATAAATGAGGAGTAAACACGACAGTTTCTGTCACACGTACCCTGCCTGGTTTATGTGACCCTCCAGGAACTTGGAGCCGGTTGAGCTCACCCTGTGGGCTGACAAGTGTAGTTCCAACAGCCTAAGGCAGAACCCCACTCAGTGACCTGGGATCCAGCACTGAACTCTATAGCTTGGGAGACTCACCATTAGCAGTTGAATCTCCCCATTTGCTGGGACATCCCTAGAGGCATCAGGGCTCCCCTCGGACACAGAAGTCCCGATGTCAGTCACTCACCGGAGCCAGCCTCCACCCGTGATATCTAAATATTCCTTGTGACAAACCTGTAACACTTCATCTCTCCAAACTGTTTTCTTTGCTGAATTTCCTTGACAGGTTCCCCTGACCCTACCTTCTCACATCTCTAGATGGCCTGATCTCTGTCCCCCTTGATCAAGACATAGAGCCATTTGAAAAAAATCCTCTGGTGCTCCTTTCTTAGCTTCAGACAATCTCTGATCACTTTTCTGTTTCTATAATTTTGCCTTTTTCAGAATGTCATCTAAAGAAAATCATTTGTATGTAGCCTTTGGCTTCTTCCACTTAGGAAAATGTGCTTGAGAGTCATCTATAAAGTTGAGTGGTGGGGGCTTCCCTAGTGGCTCAGTGGTAAAGAATCTGCCTACTAAAGCAGGAGACACAGGTTCGATCCCTGATCCAGGAAGATCTCATGGGCTGCAGAGCAACTAAGCTTCTGTGCCACAACTATTAAACCTGTGTTCTAGAGCCTGGGAGTCACAGCTACAGACCCCCTGTGGCACAACTACTGAAGCCTGCGAGCCCTAGAGCCTGTGCATGGCAACAAGAGAGGCCACCTCAATGAGAAGTCCCCGCTTGCCATACTAGAGGAAAAGTCAGCACAGCAACAAAGACCCAGCACAGCAATAAATAAATTTTAAAATTATTTTTTTTTAAAGCTGCATGTAGAAGGAACATTAGCCTGAAACAACTTCACTTAAGCTAGTTTTCAAGGCTTAATAGAGGTGACCTAAAAGAATTAATTAAAAAAAAAAAAAGAGGTGAAATAGCAATACCAATTTTTGATTATTCCAAGGAGAAATGCCTAAAAATTGCAAGTGTAGATGATTTTATAGTAGCTACTTAGATTATAGAGTATGAGTTGGGAGTAGGAAAGTCTGTTCTACTACCACTTAAAATCACCTAAATGCAAGATAAAATACAAGCACATCCATTCAAATGTGTACCCATAGCTGAACCAAGAAGACATTACGTGAAATCTCCAGGGGCCAAGAATGGAAAACACAGAGTGATAAGTAAGTGCTACAGTTGGAGCTGCCCTGGAGGTGTTCCTAAAACAGGAACATGGAGCGATCTGGGGGTCAGGAAACAAGACTTTGGGCCTGAGAAAGTTGGAAGGGTATAGGAGTTGAGATTCCCCACAGAGAGTCAAGGCCTTCAAAGCACTTCAGTCAGTAATGGGCTAGCTTAAAAAAAAAAAAAAATCTACTTCGAGCAAAGAGAGACTGCAAGGACCGTTGTTTGTGTTGGCCATGGCTCTGACTAGGGATGAAAAAGACTCCCCTGAGAACTCTACACATTTAGGTTTGAGTTTATATAACTCACTTGGTCTTGCAAGCCAGCAGAAAGAACTTGGAGTTCGTAGATGTTGAGAGAGCTCCAGGGCTCCTGGCAGAAGCGTAAGAAAATCCATATAAAGAAACATATTCTCAACCCAGACACCTCAGGAGCCCCATGGATTATCAAAGCCAAGCATGAGCCCCAAATCCAGAATTATAAAACATGAAAAAGTCATCGTGAGTGACGCTCAGTAGCAAAAACAACAAAACTGGACTCCTCCACCTCACCCAGAACTTCGGATATTAGAAATTATCACAGAACAAAACTGTATTTACAATATGTTTCTCTGTCCATGGGATTCTCCAGACAAGAATACTGGAGTGGGTTGCCATTCCCTTCTCCAGGGGATGGTCTCAATCCAGGGTTCGAACCTGGGTCTCCTGCACTGAAGGCGGTTCTTTACCATCTGAGCCACCATGGAAGCCCAAAAAAGTAAAAGATCACATTAAAAACTTGAACAGGAGACCATTTAAGTTGCAAATGCAAATTTGTCAGAGATTTAAAGAATTTATAAGAACAAAATGACTAGGGAAAACAGCATATTAGATGGCCCTGATTAGAGTTGGTTGAGCTGGAAGATGGCTCTGAAGTCATTATCCAGAATGGAGAACAGAGGGACTAACAGATGGAAAATATGAAAGAATAACTGAAGACATGGAAAATTTAATAAGATGGCATTACATTGGTGTTATTAATACAAAATGAGGGAAGAGAAAATTGAACTAAGGCAGTATTCGAAAAGTAATGACTGAGATCTTCCTCCAGAATTGATGAAAGACATGCAACCTCAAATTCAGGAAACACTGTGAATACCAAGCAGGTTAAATCAAAAGAAGCCCATACATCACACCTACAGAACTCTGAGCATGAAGAGAAGAGCTAACAGGCATCAAGAGAAGCCTGTTTAATGGTATCTTCTGAGTTAAGGGAAAATGCTTTAAACCTAGAATTATATCACTGGGCAACCATTATCCTGTATGAAAACAAAACAGAGAATTTGCCACCAACGTCCGAGGTTAAAGCATCTGCCCGCAATGCAGGAGACCTGGGTTCAATCCCTGGGTTGGGAAGATTCCCTGGAGAAGGAAATGGCAACCCACTCCAGTATTCTCGCCTGGAGAATCCCATGGGCGGAGGAGCCTGGTGGGCTATAGTCCACGGGGTCGCAAAGAGTTGGACACAACTGAGCGACTTCACTTCTTTATAGTACTTCTAAAGTTTGTATTTCAGATACAAAAAAGTTATCTGGAAAGGAATGCCTAAAACGTGCAAGGAAAGCTGATTAAATAAATGATAAACACAGGTAAACTTTAATAATAATAAAAAAAACAGTGTTTAATGTGTGTCCTTGTGTAGAAAGCAGAAATAAAATATTAGACAGTATAACATGAAAGAGGGGACCAGTGTCATCAATATTCAAGTGTTTCTATTTTTTGTTGTTGTTGTTTGGCAGGAGGGTAAAGAGAAGGTGTCACTTTGAATTTCAAGTATTTAGAAAGTTAAGGAGCCCCACACACTTGGAGAACTAAGGGTGGAGGTATATAGTGTGGAAGCTTTTATGATGCACTTGATGGTATTAAAAACACTAAGCCAGCTTACCCTAAAGAGAACTCCACTGGCTGTAGATTGGGCAATCCTGTGATGTTCTTGGTCACATATTTATTTTCCAGAGTGCAGTGGAGATTCTTGCTAGGAGCACAGCATGACCTCTAAACAGACAAGTGAACTATAGAAATTCATTACTGTGTCACCAAGAAGATCCATCAGAGGGCTTAACTAGGACCCAGGAGGATTGACTTAAAACCAGGAGAGCAAGTTACAAGAGCTCTGGCCTAAGAAAGAGAAAAGCAAATACTGTGTATTAACACACATATATGGAATCTAGACACCACTGTGCTGATGAATCCATTTGCAGGGCAGGAACAGAGACACTGAGTCAGGGAGCGGACTTGTCACAGCGGCGCCAAGACGGGGTGGGACGAATTGAGAGAGCATGTCCCACCCTCTCCTCCCCCGCTGTGACCACCAGTCTGTTCTCATGTCAGTGTCTCTATTCCTGCCCTGCCAGTGCAGGTAGACATAAGAGACACAGGTTTGATCCCTGAGTTGGGAAGCTCCCCTGGAGGAGGGCATGGCAACCCACTCCAGGATTCTTGCCTGGAGAATCCCATGGACAGAGGAGACTAGCTGGCTGTGGTCTATAGGGTTGCGAAGAGTCGGACACAACTGAAGCGACTTAGCACGCACACATATATACAGCTAGTGGAAAGTTGCTGTACAGCACAGGGAACTCAGCCTGGTGCTCTGGGATGACCTAGCGGAGCAGGATGGGGTGGGAGGTTCAAGAGGGAGGAGACATACGTATACCTATGGCTGATTCCTGTTGATGTAAGGCGGAAACCAACACAACATTGTAAAGCAAGTATCCTCCAATTATAAATATATAAATTGTTTTAAAATTTAAAAAAAAAAGAGTTCTGACATAGGTGAGCTAAACTTGGGGAGCTTCCTTTCTGTTGCCTCATTACTGGATTACGGATTTGCTAGGGCTTGCCAGAAAGATCATTTCACTTCCCATTACTCCCAGCATCATACGCAAAACACTGAGAATTTCAAATTTAGTGTATTGAAGTAGATGTTCATTTCCTTACACCATCCTTTGCATCACTTCTGTGATGAAAATTTTTATTTTCATATAATCCCATTGAGTATTTTTTTAACCTAAATTAACATGGCTCAAATGAAGAGACCACCTCTTGTGAAGTCATACACAGAATAGTCCAACTAGTGTGACTTTAACAAATGCATCAGTTCAGTTCAGTTCAGTCGCTCAGTCGTGTCCGACTCTCTGCAACCCCATGAACCACAGCACGCCAGGCCTCCCTGTCCATCACCAACTCCTGGAGTTTACCCAAACTCATGTCCATCGAGTCGGTGATGCCATCCAGCCATCTCATCCTCTGTCGTCCCCTTCT
>NW_011494706.1:8453840-8457538 GCF_000754665.1 Bison bison bison | reverse complement strand
AGCAATTTGCCCAGGTTCTTTCTTTCATACCGTAGCCACAGAGGGTTTAAACCAGGGTCTTGAAAATCCAGAGTCTGCGCTTCTTCTTCCATGCTGCCTGGAAATCAGGAAATGCCAAAATTCAAATGCATAACCTCGGTCATGTAAAGTACATGGTCACTGAATCCTGGAACAATGTCAGAAAAGAAATTATACTTTTTTTTTTTGGCCAGAGCTAGGTATCCAGGAGATATGTTTTGGTTGATATTGATAGATGACCACTGAAATCCATCCACCCTCCTCTTAAATAAGAGGTGGCAATGTGCCCAGATAAATAACTGTATTAGCCAGGCTATCTTACAAATATATGTGCCTCAGTTCAGTTCAGTCGCTCAGTCGTGTCCGACTCTTTGCGACCCCATGAATCGCAGCACGCCAGGCCTTCCCTGTCCATCACCAACTCCTGGAGTTTACCCAAACTCATGTCCATCGAGTCGGTGATGCCATCCAGCCATCTCATCCTCTGTCGTCCCCTTCTCCTCCTGTCCCCAATCCTTCCTAGCATCAGGGTCTTTTCCAGTGAGCCAACTCTTCGCATGAGGTGGCCAAAGTACTGGAGTTTCAGCTTTAGCATCATTCCTTCTGATGAACACCTGGGACTGATCTCCTTTAGGATGGACTGGTTGGATCTCCTTGCAGTCCAAGGGCCTCTCAAGAGTCTTCTCCAACACCACAGTTCAAAAGCATCAATTCTTCGGCTCTCAGCTTTCTTCACAGTCCAACTCTCACATCTATACCTGACTACTGGAAAAACTATAGCATTGACTAGATGGACCTTTGTTGGCAAAGTAGTGTCCTTGCTTTTTAATATGCTATCTAAGTTGGTCATAACTTTCCTTCCAAGGAGTAAGCGTCTTTTAATTTCTTGGCTGCAATCAACATCTGCAGTGATTTTGGAACCCAAAAAAATAAAGTCTGACACTGTTTCCACTGTTTCCGCATCTATTTCCCATGAAGTGATGGGACCAGATGCCATGATCTTCGTTTTCTGAATGTTGAGCTTTAAGCCAACTTTTTCACTCTCCTCTTTCACTTCATCAAGAGGCTTTTTAGTTCTTCCTCATTTTCTGCCATAAGGGTGGTGTCATCTGCATATCTGAGGTTATTGATATTTCTCCCGGCAGTCTTGATTCCAGCTTGTGTTTCTTCCAGTCCAGCGTTTCTCATGATGTACTCTGCATATAAGTTAAATAAGCAGGGTGACAATATACAGCCTTGACGTACTCCTTTTCCTATTTGGAACTAGTCTGTTGTTCCATGTCCAGTTCTAACTGTTACTTCCTGACCTGCATACAGGTTTCTCAAGAGGCAGGTCAGGTAGTCTGGTATTCCCATCTCTTTCAATGCGTAGAGGAACAAATGCGTAGAGGAACTTAAAAAGTGTGGTGTTAGCACACAGTAAGAATATGTGAAGCAGCTTACAATACTGCTCTTGTAGAGAAAAGTCATCAGGTTTTTGGTTGGCTGAAGAATGGTGATGCACTGCTATCTAGCTGGACTGTGGATGACTTATTATGTATTCTAAGATGAAGTTTCCTGGGACTTCCTGGCGGTCCAGTGGTTAAGACTCTGTGCTTCCAATGCAGGGTGCAAGGGTTCAGTCCTCGGTCAGGGAAATAAGATCCCACACGCTGTGCGGTGTGGCCAAAAAGAAGGAAGTTTCCTAAAGAATTATCAGCGTGTTACAGGTCTGGGCAGAACTCTAATGTTTGTTGTCTTAGCATAAATTGAAAGTGTATTAGCTGCTCAGTCATGTCTGACT
Organism: Bison bison bison; assembly: GCF_000754665.1. NCBI lineage: Eukaryota > Metazoa > Chordata > Mammalia > Artiodactyla > Bovidae > Bison > Bison bison. The sequence goes on along the minus strand of NW_011494706.1, from coordinate 8,455,737 downwards.
CTTTGCAGCTCCATGGACTGTAGCCCACCAGGTCCTCTGTCCATGGGACTTCCAAGACAAGAATATTGGAGTGGGTTGCCATGCCCTCCTCCAGCGGATCTTCCCAATCCAGGCATCAAACCCAGCTCTCCCACATGGCAGGCAGATTCTTTACTGTCTGAGCCACCAGGGAAGCCCCATTAATTGAAAGCAGAGTGAAATATGAAGATGCAGTACAATTTCTGAAAAAAAGTGGAACCAAGATTTTTTAAAACAAGCACCTTTTGTATATGGGGAAGCATTGTTCTAAAATCCAGCTGCACTTCATGGATACTAGCAGTCTTAGACCCTACTGTTGTAGTCAGTAAGGCTAGACTCTTCTATGTCTTAATTTTCTTGGAACTGGAACTTTGGACTGGATGCAATTTATTGTATGTGTTAGCCAACATATAGGTGTGGTGAATGATAAGTCTAATGAAGCTTTCATAAGAGCGCTGATAAGCATTTTTATCAGGCCTCAAGCTTAGCAGAATTGCAGCCTCTGTGTTTGGATTACAGTCAACCTGTTTGGAAACTTAGCAAAAAAATATTGCTGTTCAGCATTTAAAGCATGCTTATCATTTTGATCAATTGACCTTCCTGAAACCATGCAGTATTGGGTTATAAGTCTTCAAATCTATTCCCATTCCAGAATCTTATCAATACATAAGAATTTTAGAGAGACTAGGTGCTGAAATATCCAGCACGATACTTGTATGTTTTTAATATTGTGCAGAATTAAAATCCCAGGAACTGTCCTCCGTGGTTTATCCCTTCGGTCATTTCAGACATTGATAGGAGGGCCTGTATGGCTACTTGCCTGCTCTTTTATGTCTGTATCTGCCATATTTAAAACAGTATACATAAGATTTGTATAACCACAGATTTTGTTGGCCTTTGATCAAATTTTATGTTGATTTTTTAATTTGTTGTTGTTGTCCAGTTGCTAAGTCCTGTCTGACTCAGCGACCCCATGCCAGGAGCATGCCAGGCTCCCCTGTCCTTTACTAAATCCAGGAGTGTGCCCAAATTCATGTCCTTTGAGTCCGTAATGCTGTCTAACCATCTCATCTTCTGTCTGCCCCCTTCTTTTGCCTTCAATCTTTCCCATCATCAGGGTTTTAATGTCTTTCTATAAATTTCATTTCATGTGGTTATGAAAAGCTCCATTTTTAAAATCACAAATCTCTGGTTGTAAAGTTCATGTAAAGTCCACATTGTACAAAAGTACATATTTTAATGTCTCTAGACAAAAATGTCTTAAAATTAATTTAATGTTTACACTTCGAGGTGCAACTTAAAAGAGGCCTGAAAACAGACTGGGAGTGAGCTGTTAAGTATTTTTGGCAAAACACTGTGTTTGTCTCGTGTAGAACATATAGAATATGCCCATTAGTTTAGCCAATATTTTTTTAAAGGTAGACATGATCCATTGTTTTAGCTAAAATAATTCTAAATCAAAATTTCTGAAAATCCTTTAATTTTTTCCAGTATTTATTGGAAATTGTTCACCTACAATTGTTGCTAGAGAGTGTAAATTTTTTTGCTTCTTTCTGTCTTTCTTACAAAAGGAGAAATTTGTTTCTGTTGACAAATTGAGCAGACGTCTAACATTTTATATTCCTGTTGAGGTGTATAACTTAATATTTGTACACTTGATATTTTGTCTGATTATGTAATTGGTGAAATGGTGCTATATATGGATGTTAGTTCAATATATACTCTCTGGGTTGTATGATTATAGTTCTTTGGAAAAATACTTTGTCGCAATACAAATTATGAAACTTACTGCTCGACTCTAAACATTGAAATAAATATATTGAAATGAAAAAAGTAAAGGAAAGAGTAACAAGTAAACACATGGAAATGGAATGTATAA
>NW_011494706.1:8442185-8453740 GCF_000754665.1 Bison bison bison | reverse complement strand
TGGAATGTATAAATTCTAAAATAGAAGATGGAAAATGTTGAATTTTAAAACTCAATCCAAAAAAGATAGGGAAAGAGGGAAAAGATAAAAGCAGGACAAAATAGGATGCAAGATTAAAATGGTAGCAGTAATTCCAAATATATCAGTAAAGTAATCATGACATATAAATGGACTAAATTTTCTCCTTAGAAGGCAGGGATTATGAAATGTTTATGAGAGACACCTGAAAATTACTGGTGTGAAATAAAAGAGGATGACAAAAGGTATACCAGGCAAATACTAAACAAACAAAAAAGCTGAGGTCATTACATTAATGAGAAAAAAAAAAATGTTAGTTCAGAAAATTTTATTAAAGATAAACAAGGTCATCATAGAAGGATTAAAAACTGAATATACCAGGAAGAGATAACAGTGCTAGAGAGCTAAGCTTTTAATGACCTAACTTTACCATATATAAAACAAAATTTGGCTTCCATCACAGTGGGTGACCGAAAACAACCACAGTCATTCTAACATCCTGATAAAGTTAACTAATTGCTTGGGATAAAACTTCCAAATAAGACATCCCAGAAGTATCATATCTCAGACTATTTAAATGGACTCAAAAAGAGGTTCTGGTAATGATGAAGACTGTGAGGTGGCAAGTCCGTGTGGAGAGCTGGAGTGGACATGGTCATTTGTTTGTTTCTGGCTGTGCTGGGTCAGGCTTTTCTCTAGCTGCAGCGAGCAGGGGCGGCTCACAGTTGGGGGCCTGGGCCTTTCATTGCGGTGGCGTCTCCTGTGCAGAGCACCCACTCCTGGGCACGTGGCTTTCAGTAGCTGTGGCTCGTGGGCTCCGTAGTTGCAGCTTCTGGGCTCTAGGGCAGTCTCGGGAGTTGTGGCACACCGGCTGAGCTGCTCCGTGGCATGTGAAGTCTTCCTGGTCCAGGGATCCAACCCATGTCTCCTGCGTTGGCAGGAGGATTCTTTACCACTGAGACACCATGCAAGCCCAAAATGTGGTTCCTGAAATACAAGATAGCAAACTCTCCAAATTAAAATTTTATATGATAATTCAAATGTTTGTGCATAAACTGAATAGCACAAATAAGCATTTTATTGTTTTATTGACTTTATTAACAAGTTTGGTCTATTTGGAGAAAGGGAAATGTCTTCTTGATTAATTCCCTATATTCAGATGTGTATACATTAAAACTAGATATTTATCATAAATATTATCAATTTATCATGCTTAAATATTATTTATGCATTTACATTAAATCTAGATACTTACCATTCTTCAAAATAGTGAAACCACACTGCAAGGATGATTCATGGCCTGTTGAAGCTGGAAGGACTGCAGATGTAATGTAGTTCATCTCTCTTGTAACAGAGTCAGGCCTAAAACTCATATCTACTCTCAGTCTGGCTCTGATGTTGTGTTTTATCAAAACTGTATAAAATTGATACCAATATGTTATTCACCGTGATTACACATAAACTATACATTCAATATAATTGAAGTTTTTATCATGAAGTCTACCTATCTCAAAGTTTGCATTTGATGTTTAGCAAGATGTTAATGAAAATTTTTTACTAGCGAAATAGTCTTAGTAAGAGGAAAGAATGACTTGGATGGTCCTGGACCCTATTAAAAGAAAGAGAAAAAGCACAGAGAATTTTAAGAACACCTCCTTTTCCTTTAGACAGGTTTCTCTTTGCCAGGTAGAAATTTAAAACCAATACGCTGATCAGTTTTTTAAAAACATCCCTTGCAGTAGCCAAACACTGAACCCCCATCAGTGAGACCTGTACCTACAAAGATTTAGAAAGAAGGTCTCTTAGACTGGATCTTTGGATACTGTAATATTTTTCTTTGCTCTCCTCCTTTTCTCTTTCTCTTCCCAAATTCATGAGCTCTTTTCCTCTTCCTCACCCCTAACCCATCCTCCCCTCACACACACCATTAATAATTTTAAATCAGCCCTTAAGAGATGCTTGAGGAGGGGGAGGGAGAGAATTTTTGATCATTGAGGAAAAATGTTTATTGGTTAATTGAATTTTTTGTAGTGTCAGGGCTTTTGAAAGAATACCCACTAGCAGATGCAGCTTTGCTTCACATTCTTTTGGCTGTCTCAGAGCCACTGACTTAACTGCATCTTACTGCACAAACTCTGGAATCTGTGGGTAAAAGCCTTTTGAAACTTTCTGAGAGTTTTGGTACATACAAACCACTTTAGAGTCAACTGTTTCTAGATGGATTGGAATCCTTTCAACCTGCTAATTGGGCAACTTATTACCTTCTCTGACTTTCACTTAGCTCCCCCTGATGTTAAGACGGAAACAGAGTTATCTTGCCAAATAGTAAATATGAGAGTTTGTGAAAAGTGCGTAAGAATGTGCTTGACACATGTTCAACTACTCGTAAGTAGTAGTCACTCTTAGGAAGAGTTTAACCATCATCTTTAGGTTAACTCTCTGGGTTTGATTGCTCTTAGAGGTGAAAAAGAGATTCCATGAAAAACAAGACTGGGCTGGACAGTGTGGTCTGCTACTCATTTGAAAGTTGTACCACATGGAAAATTTTACTCTTCTGTTTTTTTGGTAATCTTGAAACATATTTTCTATCTACTGTTGTATTAAAGGTCAACTTGAATTGATTCAGTCCCATATGGTTTAAGCTCATCCCCTTTGTTAACCTGCACATTAATATTACAATTGTTAATATTTGAAAGGGCATTTATTCCAATAATTTTTCATTCAATGTAAGAAAATGTAAATTCTTCAAGGAAAAGTAACTTTAGTAACTAGAGAATTTAATAGAAGATTTATTTTAATTCTCCTGCTTATTTTATATTAATTTCCTTGTAAATATATCCAGATGTGTATGCAGTACATATACTCTCTGAGCAAATTCTGGCTACTATTTGATAAATTATGTTCTGAAATTTTCTACCTTGGGACCTAATTCTATATTGAAAACATCAACCCTCGGCTCATATAGAAATATGTTAGATCAATGAGGATACTAAGAGTGAAACCTGGTTTAGAGTAACAGATACTTCAAGAACTACTGTGAAGGCTGCTTCTTTCAAAGGCCAATTTAACTTGTTTTCTTGTCCGGGAATAAATAGGCCCAGAAAAATTAGGTGAGCCTAATGTCTCAATCTTAAAGGAAATCAACCCTGAATATTCATTGGAAGGACTGATGCTAAAGCTGAAATTCCAATACTTTGGCAACCTGATGCCAAGAGTCGACTCGCTGGAAAAGACCCTCATGCTGGGAAAGATTGAGGGCAGGAGGAGAAGCAGAAGACAGAGGATGAGATGGTTGCATAGCATCTCTGACTCAATGGACATAAGTTTGAGCAAACTCCAGGAGATAGTGAAGAACAGGGAAGCCTGGTGTGCTGCAGTCCATGGGGTCCAAAGAGTCAGACACGACTTAGCAACTAAACCACAGCATGTCTTACTTGAACTTTCTATTTGTTCTGATTTCTCCCTTTTTTGCTTGTGTTTTCAGGCTCAGCTATGTGAATCATGCAGAAGATCTGGCCTCCAAGCTCCTCCAGTGTTCCCCAAAGAACAGACTATCAGCTCAGGCTGCCTTGAGCCACGAGTATTTTAGTGACCTACCCCCACGGCTATGGGAACTGACTGATAGTGAGTATGACAAGTTTGAAACATCTAATTGAAGCCGGGGCATGATTTTAGCATCCATGTGTAACATACATGTAGAGGGGTTCACATGTTTGTGCTTCTGTAATATTATGTGTGTTTATGTTAATATATGCATTACATGTATATGTACGTAACGTGTGTATGTGTATACAGAGAGAGATGGAATGGGGGAAGGGAGGTAGTGTGCATATATATTTAGTAGAATCCTGCCATTCAATTGTGAGCTTACCAGACACAGGAAGAAAATGGATTCCTTATTTTGCTATCTCTGCTCTGCAGTCAGCAGCTGCATGTCTTTGTATTTGATTATGTGTGTGTCCAAAAAAATGATCTGAGCAGTCATAAAGGAGAAGGAAAATATGATTTACATATTTAGTACTTTATGCGTACAGTACTTTTTAACTGGCTGCAGAACACGGAGTAGAAATGATTCATTTCTGTTTGATTCTCAGAGACTATCTTGGTTGTAACAATAACCTTAAAAAGGGCTGCTATGTAGTGAGCTGACGAACAGAGTTGGCAATTGGCTAATACACTGAATTGACATGTAAGAACTGAAGACATGTAATTCATTTTAACTACAAATGCTCTTGGTATTCATACAGAGTTCTTCTCTGGGTCTTTTAAAACAAAACACATTCCTGGGTGGGTTTTTGTTTTGTTTTTACAAGTGTTCATATTTACACAGCCTTTTCCAATTACATTTTAAATATTTGGGGGAGGATTTATGACTGGGAGGATCTCATCTTTCTTCCAAAGTGTGAAACAAAATTCTTGTGAAATTTTGCAAAATACTGTTGCAGTAAGAACACTTTTGTTCAATGGTGATACATTCTTTCCAAATGCCAGTGAGAGATATTTCTTCTCATACTCTTTTCTTATTCCCTTAAAAATTCATATACTGCATGTATGGATGGATATCTATAATATCATTATTAATCCTTGAATATACATCACTTACCATGGACATCGGCCTCCCAGGTTGCACTGGTGGTAAAGAACCTGCCTGCCAGTGCAGAAGATGGAAGAGAGGCAGGTTCGATGATCCCTAAATTGGGAAGATCCCCTGGAGGAGGGCATGGCAACCCACTCCAGTATTCTTGCCTGGAGAATCCCATGGACAGCTGAGCCTGGTGGGGCTATGGTCCATAGAGTCACAAAGAGTCAGACATGCCTGAAGCAACTTAGCATGCACACACGCACCATACATAAAAGTTATGTCTTTATTCTCTTAGACTTTAGACTTCCCCCATTGATAAGCACTGGAATCTCCTTGACAACAATAACCTTTTATTTGGCAACTAAATCCCAGGTAACAACTCGAGGGTGTTCCTACCCTGAATCTTTTCTATCTCACAATGAATTCTAATTACCTTCTTTTTTTAACTCTAAAGTGATTCTAGATGTATTAACCCACTACTACCCTGTACTAATCTTCTTCAGTAGTTTATATATTCCGAGTCCATATTATCCGATATTCCCTACTTACTTTCCAGTAGTCTACCCATTGATCATTACTACTGCTATCCCCATTAAAAAAAAAAAAATTAAAGATGAAATCCCTGTAGAAAAATAATCAATTGGTGACACATCTTCCCATACTGAAAACAAACTAATGAGTTTCTGGCTCATCGAATTCGAACACATGATTTGTTTTCCCCTTTAGTATAACTTGTAACTTGATAGCAGTCCTCCTTGGTGACATCTCAATCCCATCTGACTTAATGATTGAGTTTAAGCCGGGATTTTGATGGTCTATGAATTCTGAATTCTGTAGTAGTACTTTTTTGTTAATATGGACTTATTACCCACTTGCCACTTAGTTTATCAGCCAGTGGTTAAATCCAGTTTCTATCAGTAAGTAAATGCCTCCACATTATCACTCGGCAGCAGGCTGCCAACGGAGACAGCCTTGTCCCCGTCATTAACAAGCACAATGTATGCAGAACACCAGAGGGGAATTAAAACCACAAAAAATACCTCAGGGTGGTATTTTTAATATGAGAATTTAATTTGTAATTTCACAGATTAAGAATTTTGGCTGCATTAATCCCTTTATCAGCTCACAGCAGGCTATTTGCAGAAGCATAACCATAAGGCGATATTCATTGGCAGAAACACGCCTTTGCATAACGTTAAACATCAGGGGCAGTGAAACCTTTTGAAGGGGGGAGAATAAAGATGAAAAATCATTATATTTTTCAAGCAAGATTCTGCTAAATGCCTCCGGTAACAATTTTGAGTTACAGAAATGCTATTTCTGTGTCTAGTAGATAATCATTATGAAGCATAAATCCAGTCGCAAGAAAGGACAATCCCAGTCTTAAATACCACAGTCATTTCCCATCTCGAACAACGTGGTCGTCCTTGTAAACATGTTTACAAAACAAAGAATTTCTAGGCTCCGGAGACTTTGGGAACTAGTTTCTTTTTAGGTGAAATGACTGGTTGTGGTGACTGTTATCTATGTTAATATTCTGCAGAATGTATTTAGAAGTTCTTGAAATTCTTAAAATTAAATTTTATGTTAATGTGGAGTCTTGTAAAAGTTCACCACCTGGCAAATGGCAGCAGCAGCAGCAGCGCCAGTATCTTCATATCTTCATATCCTCATACCCTCCTTTTCAAGGAGATTTGGAAAGAGGGCCATTTGAAAAGAAGTGTTGCAGAACCGATAAATGGGTTGTCTTAGCAACCAAGTCATGGTTTAGACTGACCAGCTTTAGGAACCTCACTTTAATACGTAATCTGCTCAGGCTGCAATAACAACATAATATAGACTGGGGCTTAAACAATAAACATTTATTTCTCACATTTCTGAAGGCTAGAAATTCAAGATCAAGGTGTTTGCAAAATCAAGGTCCCCGATGAGACAGCGCCTCCCTTATCATCACATGGCAGAGAGAGAAAAACCGGGACATCTCTATCTCTTCCTTTTCTTATAAGCCACTAATCTCATGCTAAGGGCCACACTCTTACGACTGCATCTAACCCTAATTTCTATCCAAAGACCTCATCTCTAAAAGCTTATCACATTGGGACTCCAGGATTTGAATTTTGGAGGGATACAATTAAGTCCACAGCATCACATTCTTAAAGATAGGTCATGGCATTTTTTTTTTTTTAAAGAAAAGAATGTCCACAAAGAGAAAACACTTATGCAAGCAAAAAGCAAACCCAGGTAAAGAGAAGAAGATTGTAACAAAAGTAAGTTCAAAGTGGGCTCCAGCCTTCTTGGCCTACTTTTAATGTAGCAGACCTTTTGAGATGAGTATCAAATGTTATTAGAACCTTGGTTACACAGAGCCCTGCAGTCATTCCATGAATTCTTATAAAAATGAAGTTATATGCTGATGCCAGACTGTTATTTGCTTTGGAAGAACGTATAACAATATAATATCTTTATTGTGCTAGTCCTTAAAACCTCACCAGTTTACATAATACCAAAATTTAGAAGTAATATATTAGTGTGCCACTGAAGAAGGAATTATAAATTCATCAAGCGAGAATTATGGCACAGTTACCTGGGGATCTGACAGTTAAAGCTGGCTAATTCTAGGGGCACCCTGTCATTCTCCCTCTATCCCAAAACCCCAACAGCCTTGCCCCACTTCTTCACAAAGATTTAATTGCAGGGAAGTAAATCGAGGGCTGATTTAGAAGAAATTCATTACTTTCCCCAAATACACCACAGGGCATTCTCCTGTGTATACTATCAAGTTACATAAATTATTGAAGCTGAACTACCCTTGTCAAAGTAAATGAACAAAATACACTTCATAGCGCGGAGTCCTTGATTTTATTACATTCATTTGCTAATTCACAAAGCTCAGATCTACAGTAAAAGAAGGCCAACAAATTGGTGCAGTGTGAGGAGCGTTGAACTGGGAATCAGACCGCCTGGACTCTAGCTTTATAGCATCAGCTCCACTATTAACTAGCCAGGCAACTTTGGACAAGTGCCCTAGTCTCTGTGGGTTTCCGGCTTCTCATTTAGAGACACAGTGAGCCCTGAGGACCTTTCCAGCTCTTCTGTTGGTAGGGTTTCTGACCTATGCCTACATATGTCCTATATATTATCCTAAAACAACATCATGCCTTGAATGGATCTCCATGCCATCTTTTTAAAAATAAAACTCACCCTGTTGAAATATATTCGCTGCTCCAGTTCCTAGACTTCCATTTTCTCTTAAATCCTTTTGTGCCAAACTTTTGCACCCAAGATGCCACAGCTGTCGGTTTCAGGCTCTATCCATGGATCTTTGGCCCTCATCTTGACCCATCAGCATAATTCACAATTGACCACCATCTCCTGCTGGTAATATTTCCTTCACTTGGTTTCCAGGACAGGACATTTTCCTTTCACTCAGCTAAACATTTCTTTTCATACTCCTTTGCAGATTTCTCATCTGCCAAACCTCTCACTCTTAGAATGCCCTGGGGCTTAATCCTCAGATCTTCCCATCTGCATACACTCCCAAGAGCCCAGATGATTTTATTTAATCTCATGATTTAGATATCATCTGTGTATACTGACAGCTTCCAAATTTCAATCTCCAGGCCCATCTTCCTTGATTCCAGACTTGCATATCCAGCTCCTACTTAACATCTCCATTTGGATGTCTAGTAGGCATCTCCAGCTTCATATTACCAAAACTGAACTCCTTATCTTTTCCCCCAGACTTGCTCATTTTGTAGTCTTTATCTTGTTCATAAATGGCAATGTCATTCTTCCAGTTGTTGAAAGTTACCCTGGATTCTTCTTTTGTTACACCCAAACCCAGTTCTTCCATATACCTTGTTAGCGTACCTTCAAAGTAGATCAGTAGACCATCCTGACTTCTCCCCTGCCATTACCCACCCCATGTCACCTACCATGGTCTTTCACCTGCATCTTATAGTAACCTCCTGATTGTTTTGCCTGCTTCTCCTTAGAAAGGCTTTGATGTTTGCTCTTTCTTCGGTTCATCCTTGATCTTCCTCTAGATCTTTCTATGACTTGCCCTCTCACCTTTTTGGGGTCTCTGCTCAAAGATACCTTACCTGGGAAGCTTTCACTGACCTGCTTCCACTACGGCACTTCCTGTTTCTTGTCCCTGCTTTATTTTTCTTCATAACACTTAGAACTAGTTGATTTATTTGTCTGAGTATTTATCATCAGTTCAGTTCAGTTCAGTCGCTCAGTCATGTCCCGACTCTTTGTGACCCCCGTGGACTGCAGCACGCCAGGCCTCCCTATCCGTCGCCAACTCCTAGAGTTTACTCAAACTCATGTCCATTGAGTCAATGATGCCATCCAACCATCTCAGCCTCTGTCGTCCCCTTCTCCTCCTGCCTTCAATCTTTCCCAGCATCAGGGTCTTTTCAATGAGTCAGCTCTTCACATCAGGTGGCCAAAGTATTGGAGTTTCAGCTTCAAATCAGTCCTTCCAATGAACACCCAGGACTGATCTCCTTTAGAATGGACTGGTTGGATCTCCTTGCAGTCCAAGGGCCTCTCAAGAGTCTTATTCAACACCATAGTTCAAAAGCATCAATTCTTCAGCACTCAGCTTTCTGTATAGTCCAACTCTCACATCCATACATGACCACTGGAAAAACCACAGCTTTGACTAGACAGACCTTTGTTGGCGAAGTAGTGTCTCTGCTTTTTAATATGCTGTCTAGGTTGGTTACAACTTTCCTTCCAAGGAGTAAGCATTTTTTGATTTCATGGCTGCAGTCACCATCTGCAGTGATTTTGGAACCCAAGAAAATAAAGTCTGCCACTGTTTCCACTGTTTTCCCATCTATTTGCCAGGAAGTAATGGGACCAGATATCATGATATTAGTTTTTGAATGTTGAGTTTTAAGCCAACTTTTTCACTCTCCTCTTTCACCTTCATCAAGAGGATCTTTAGTTCTTCTTCACTTTCTGCCATAAGGGTGGTGTCATCTGCATGAGGTTATTGATATTTCTCCCTGGAATTAATCTTGATTCCAGCTTGTGCTTCATCCAGCCCAGCATTTCTCATGATGCATATAAGTTAAATAAGCAGGGCAACAATATACAGCCTTGACATACTCCTTTCCCGATTTGGAACCAGTCTGTTGTTCCATGTACGGTTCTAACTGTTGCTTCCTGACCTGCATACAGATTTCTCAGGAGGCAGGTCAGGTGGTCTGGTATTCCCGTCTTTTGAAGAATTTTCCAGAGTTTGTTGTTGGTCCACACAGTCAAAGGCTTTGGCAGTGTCAATAAGGCAGAAGCAGATATTTTTCTGGAACTCTCTTGCTTTTTTGATGATCCAGCGGATATTGGCAATTCGATGTCTGGTTCCTCTGCCTTTTCTAAATCCAACTTGAACATCTGGAGGTTCACGGTTCAAGTACTGTTGAAGCCTGGTTTGGAGAATTTTGAGCATTACTTTACTAGCGTGTGAGATGAGTACAATTGTATGGTAGTTTGAGCATTCTTTGGCATTGCTTTTCTTTGGAATTGGAATGAAAACTGACCTTTTCCAGTCCTGCGGCCACTGCTGAGTTTTCCAAATTTGCTGACATATTGAGTGCAGCACTTTCACAGCATCATCTTTTAGGATTTGAAATAGCTCAACTGGAATTCCATCACCTCCACTAGCTTTGTTCATAGTGATGCTTCCTAAGGCCCGTTTATCATCTGTTTGCCCTAAATGAAGTCTACAAACACCAGAGTTTCTTTTCCTTATGATTTATACACTACAGGATTCTGAAAGCCTGAAACAGTATGGGGCTCAATAGATACTTCTCCAAACAATGAGTGGAAGAGTGGCACAAAGAAAGGGCAAAATATTGCATCTCCAAATTCAAGGTAATTGGTCTAGATCAGAGAAATATGAGAGGTCAACTGATCTGTGGTTTGGAGGGGAAGTCAGACTGTCCTGTCATATGTGTGTGTAAATCTGTGTGTTTGTGTGTGGCTGTGACAACTTGACAATTTCAAAGACCAACGTATACCATTTTGTTTCATGTACTGGACGTCCAGCATTGCATTTCCACCTCACTTTTTGAAAGAGACGATTATAAACATATAAATGGAAACTGTTTATTCTGTCCACAGTGTCTTCTATTTTTACCGTCCCAAATGTAAGATTGCAACCGGAAGCCGGAGAAAGCATGAGGACCTTTGGGAAAAACAATAGTTATGGCAAAAGTCTATCCAATAGCAAGCACTGATGCGCACAGCGTTCTCAAGAGCACAGGTAGGGTGATCTACTCTACTTGGAAAATAATTGTGAAAAGACACCAAGTCGATCTTTTCAAATGAAATATTTCAGATTTGTTTTTTTCTATCCAGTGACTCTTTTATGTTTGTTATGGCCTTCGTTACAAGTTGAAGTCATTTCCGTATTTTTAGACACCTTCTGGATTCTGACCAAAATGGTATTTTATTTATATAGGCGTAGGCAAACCATTGTAGTCATAAGCAAATCATTTCCCTACTCACACATTCTTTACTGAGGTTAGAAATGGTTAATCTTGGAGAATATCTACGTCACAGACCTACTGTGTGTGGCCCATGCCATTTTTTTTTCCCGTTGGTTGCTCTCATTTTAAAATTGGGTAATTTTACACAATGTCTAGATTTCTGGCTTTTCTTGAAAAATCAGCAACTCTAGCCGTATTGCACTCACATTCCTGCCAGAAGTTTGTGTGTAGAACTGAACTGTCTACCTCCTTGGAAAAGGGCATGGGCTCCCCAGGTTTGCTTAATGGCCATTTGGGTCATTTCACCCCCTTCTGATTCCTGCGTGGCCCCTGGTACAATCCTTATCATAGCGAACCTTTTCTTTTCCTTCTTTCCGATTCTTTGACCTTTGCTATTCTGCAGATGGAAAGTAGAACCTAAATGAGACAATCTCTAGGCATGTCAGACT
>NW_011494706.1:8427242-8442085 GCF_000754665.1 Bison bison bison | reverse complement strand
TGGTTATCACATAGGAATTACAGAAACAAGCATAAGCTGGCAACCTCTGAAAAGGCTGTGTCTTTATTGCCAGTTGGGAATGTCTGGGTTATTTGGAGGTTTATGCTGATATATACCTTTTTGTTTAATGAAACATAATGCTGAAGTATATAGAGAATCAACTTTTTTGTGGGGAAGGCTTTTTATTTGCTGGCCCCTATGTTACTTGCTTGTGTCACTGTTCAGTCATTAAATGTTCCAGTTAATCCAAAGATACAGACAGTATTGCAGGAGCTCCTCTTTCTTCCTCTCACTCTTAATTTGAAATATATTAACAGGCTGAACTATCAGAAGGTTAATTGTCCACATTGTCTACTGGATGGTTAGACTATACCCGTGGACTCAGGTTTTGAGGACTCTCAGTGAATGTGGGGGTCAGTTTTGGCCTCTCAGGAGTTCAGTGGTGATTTATGAGTGATTGGAGAGTAGATTCCCAGATTGATAAAAGATGGTGTATAAATGCCAGTCAGGAAGTATTACTAGTAGCCTTGCCATTTCATTCATAAGAGTAAGATTCTTCCTTCTTCTTGTTATTTCTCTATATTGGATGAAAAGCTACCAAGAAGCATAGCTTTATTTGCCCAGCAGCATTTACAGTCTCTCTTCAATTGGTCGGACAAAGCATGGGGCTGCGTTTTTGACCAATTATCCCCTGGTTCTGAGAATGGTTTTAATTCATGAGGGTTACAGCAGATGCTTTTTAAAGTATTTAACCTGCATTACCATAATGAGAGCCCCTGGCTCTATAAACCCCTTAATTCAGTAGAGCAAAACAAAAAGTGAACTTCATTTGTGCTGCTGCCTTACACACACACACACACACACACACGCACACACACACATGCAAGCCTGAATTTCCATCGCAAGGCTGTATCCTTTCTTCTGTGCTCTTTGGAGGTCTCTCTGAGCTGAGCCTGGCCAGTCAAAACTGCTAGAATGTGCTTTAGGTCAGCTTTTCCATATAAATTAAATCAGGCTCACTGGACAGAAGCATTCCCCATAAGGTCTCAAAAATTGCTAAGCAAAAAGGGATTCTGAAGAGCCGTTCAGAAGTAGTCATCGGTATTCAAAAGCCTTTACAAAGATGATTTTTCTTTGTAGTATGTTTTTTAAACATATTAGAATATTAGAATTATCTAATAATACTACAAATATGTTCTCTATGAATTTTGTCTTTTTCACATCAACTTTTAAAGCTTTAATATTATTATCATTATTGTCTTTGTTGTTTTCTTTGAAATCCAAATGCCTCTGTTTGATTCAACATTATATTGAGGAAACATCTAATTTTTTTTTCTCAGAAAAGCTGCATGGAAGTTGGATTTTAAGAGTTTTCTGTCAGCAAAAAAAAAAAAAAAAGAAATCACTTTAATTTTTTTGCCTTTCTAGGATTTTACATTAATCAAATGGGTTTTTCTCTTAGAGTTTAAATAACATAGACTATATATTGGCCTGAGACATCCTGCATAGTGGAGCTGATTCTGATCAATAGCTGAATATCAATGTCTATATTGCAGACATTATAGAGTCAAAGTCTACATAAATAAGGGTATTTGTAAGGAAAATATATATTTCCCTAGATTTTGATGAACTAATTGTTTAGAGCAAGCTGTGGCATCTTAAATTTTCCTGAAATGTCCCAATTCTTTATAAACCTTAGAGAGATTGGGAAAAAGAGGAAGAGGGAAGAGGTTGAGGGCTCACAGAGGCTCAGACTGTAATCTAGCATTCTGACTACCTTTCTTTGGGGAGTTAGAGGCAAATATGGAAAATGCGTTGTATCACTTCTGATTTTAAAGTGAGGGACAGTAGGAGTTCAAGTCTTAGTTTTTCTTCTATACCACAGTGCCCAACTATTTCTAAACTTGCATACTAAGGTCACTTCAGTCATTTAGTTAATAATTCTGGATTTGCATAAACTGGCCTTATTGGAAAAGCTAATGAGGAGCATTTTTCTTTGCAGTAGAAAGCAATTTTGGTTTCAGAGTCTTGTAACCAAATGAAATGAAAAGAAAACCACATGCCCCGAAGTTTAAAAATGGGATAGGAGGCAATGGATGATCAAAATCCTGTGCTTCCTACAGTTTGTTATCCTCTAAAGATGTGAATAGACCACAGATTGCATAGGTTGTCCCCATTTTTTATCAGCATGGAAAGATAGGATTTTCTTAAAGTCTGAGAGCGCCTTAAATGTGCATAGACATGTTCCCCAAGGGAAAAACCAGAAACTATATTGAATATCACACCCATTAGTATCACTTGTATTTGTGCACAGCAATACCAAATACACCCCATGCTGAGCTTAATTTTCCAGTCATTCTAAATTGAGACAGGAAGTGCATAGTCACCCTGTCTGCTCCCTTTTGCCGAATACAAGGGATAAGAATGGTCTCTGATCTTTTAGACGTTTTATAATTTTCCTGAAATAGTATATGCTCATTATGGAACATCTCTTTTCAATGAATGCACTGGTCTTCAAACCCTATTAAATTCATAATAAATATACAAATGTCTGTCTGGTGCATGAAGAAGCTGTATTTGGTTCAGGCGCAAGAATTAACTGCACACATGTTTTGGTGACGCTCTCCTTGCTTCTAGTATATATCTTTGCTAATCAACGTTATGTAAGTATGAAATGAAAACGGAAGAAAACATGTAGTAGACTTTTTCTGTTTGACTCAGTCATTAAGCAATAATTTCCTAAAGTAGGCTGCCAGGTAAACAGTAGGATGCAGGCATTGCTCAAAACTTTTGATTAAATAAGGCAAGGATTTTTTTTTTTTTTTAAACCAAACTCCAGACAAAATGTAATGCATTGGTGCTTAAGATTCTTTGGCATCGCTATCTGAACATCCAGTTGATTTGTTTGCTTGTTTACTTATTTATTTTTGGCTGCACTGGGTCTTCCTTGCTGCTTGTGGACTTCCTCTAGTCCCGGTGATCGGGGGCTGCCCTTCATCGTCGTGCATGGTTGTCACTGCGGTGGCTCCTCTTGTTGCAGAACACGGGCTCTGTGCGCTCAGGGTGAATAGCAGCAGCTCGCGGGCTCGAGAGCACGGGCTCCGTAGTTGGGGCACACAGGCTCAGTTGCCCCATGGTGTGTGTGATCTTCCCAGATCAGGGATGGCACCAGTGGCCCCTGTGTTAGCAGGGGGAGCCTTATCTGCTTCTACTACCGGGGATGTCTTCCCCATTGAGTTTTTAAAAATCTAGGTTCCTGGAGTACATGAATCTGCATTTTAAAACCCCAAAGAACGTTGATGCAGGTAGCCTTTGAACCACATATTATGACCTCTTCAGTAAATATTTAAGAATTATACATTAATGAAGTAAAGTAATTAACTTATTTGGGTCAGGACTGGATAAAGACAAAATGGGAAAACCTATCCCTTCCTTTCCCTTCTTTTTTTTTTAAAGGAAGATTAGTAAGTTGTGCTTTATTAATATTTATTAATAAAAGTTGTGCTCACCAACAAGGTAACCACTAGGCACCTATCTATCTAAAGTAGCTAACTGAAGTTTATTTTTAATTAATTAAAATTAAACTAAATTACAACTCTGTATCCCCAGGAGCAGTACCACATTTCAAGTGCCCATGACCCACCCATGACCAGGGGCCACTATATTGGACAAGGCAGAGAGAGAACCTTTTCAGCATCACAGAAGGTTCTGCTGCCCAGCAATGGTGAAGGGCATTCCTCCTGCCTGCTTTTGTGAAGAGGAATCAGGGAAATTAAACTGAATTCACTCAGTAAAATTATATTTCAGTTCTAGAACATAATGACTTCAGAGGAGCTCAGAATGTTTGAGAGAGAGAAATACTCAAGTGAGGAAGAAGTTGGGTGACACAGAGAGGGACAGAGATGAAGACTGGGTGACATGTTCCATGCCCTCAGGGACAGGAGCTCCTGAGAGGAAGCATGGGTGGGGATCCTCTGAGGGAAGGAAGCGTGGTGAGGTTTCCTTGGTTGACTGTGGTCTCAGCTGAGATTGTGTGGGAAAGTAAGGAAGAACAGGTGGACAGTCTGAGAAGCTGCACAGGCAGACCTCACACGAGACTGAATGTCTGTCAGGATCTGACAGGAGCTGTGGTTTGTCTGCCATCAAACTCAGCCATCCTCTCAACTCTGGTACCTGCTTCTGGAGAAACAGCCCCTTCGCTCTCAACCAGCCTGTGACCTCTTGTGTCTCTGCATTGACTGCTGCTGCTGCTGCTGCTAAGTCGCTTCAGTCACGTCCGACTCTGTGCAACCCCATAGACGGCAGCCCACCAGGCCCCGCAGTCCCTGGGATTCTCCAGGCAAGAATACTGGAGTGGGTTGCCATTTCCTTCTCCAATGCATGAAAGTGAAAAGCGAAAGTGAAGTCGCTCAGTCGTGTCCAACTCTTATCGACCCCATGGACTGCAGCCCACCAGGCTCCTCCATCCACGGATTTTCCAGGCAAGAGTTCTGGAGTGGGGTGCCATTGCCTTCTCCGCTGCATTGACTAATGGTGCTTTAATCTCCTCTGCATCTCATGGCTTCTGCCGACCCATCTGCTTCTTCATACACCTCACTTCTCTTGCCTCTCTTGTTTTTGGGGTAGTCTACTGCCGAACTCTTTCCCTCAGATTCAGACCCTCCTCCAGAGCCACTCTACTTGGTGTCCCCATCATCACGGAGGGAGAGCATGGCTGTTGTGTGGGTCCAGTCAGCTGATGGGTGGCCAGCCATTCCTGAAACAGCCCCTCAGAAGAGGACTCTGGGCTTGGCAGCCTCTGAACCTTCTAGAAAAGGTATAGCCAGAAGGCACTTGGCCTGGTCTGTACTCTATCAAGGCAAAATCAGACAAGTTTGAGCAAACTCCAGGAGATAGTGAAGGACAGGGAAGCCTGGCATGCTGCAGTCCTTAGGGTCACAAAGAGTCGGACATGACTTAGCAAATAATAACAAAATAGAGGGAAACTCCAGTTTTAATGGAGTAAAAATGTCCTCAGTGTGTGATTTATTAATCAATTGATTGACTGATTTGGCTGCATGGGGTCTTATTTGTGGCATGCAGGAATCTTCGTGGTGTGGTGTGACACCTTTTCCTTGTGGTTCAGGGACTCTGTAGTTGTGGTGTGTAGGCTTAGTTGCTCCGTGATATGTGAGATCTTAGTTCCCCAGCCAGGGATCAAACCCATGTCCCCTGCATTGAAAGGCAGATTCTTAACCACCAGACCACCAGGGAAGTCTCATGTATGATATTTTTGACTAAAGGTCTTATTGAGCCATGTTACATTTTCTTAACGATAGACACAAAAGGAGATGACACCCATTAGAACTTCATTTTCACTTTTCACTTTCATTCATTGGAGAAGGAAATGGCAACCCACTCCAGTGTTCTTCCCTGGAGAATCCCAGGGACGGGAGAGCCTGGTGGGCTGCCGTCTATGGGGTCGCACAGAGTCGGACAGGACTGAAGTGACTTAGCAGCAGCAGCAGCAGCAGCACTTATCACAGTATAAGAGATTCAAGTGTTGGATCTAGTTTTGTTTCAGTAGCGGAAAGATTTATGATTTTTTTTTTTCCCCCTGCAAGAACTGTTCTTGTCTGCATGACTCTGCAAATTTTTTTCCTATCAAACAACTACAGTTTTATCTCTGTTGTCTCAATAGTTGTGGAAATAACAGGCAGAGGGGGAAACAAGCCTGAGTCTTTCTCTTAGGTTTCATTTGAAAAAATCCCTGGTTTTTGTCTTTACTTCCTCATTGCTGTAGATTAAGAAATCTTATTCGGGAAATGGACAGTGCTTCGAACCATTGTGAACACTTGATTGAGAAAAGGCTGGGATGTGGCTTATTTTCCCCACCCCAACCCCACCTTTCTTTCCTTACTTTCTCCTCTACCCTAGAGAGTCTATTCCCTCCTCTGAACCCTGATGCAGAATAGGAGGCTAAGGGGCATCTGCAGATACTTGTCTGCTCTCTTCTCTTCTCTCCTCCTTTCCCTGCCTCTCCACTCCCCTCTTCCTTTGGCTCACCTCTGCTCTGTACCCGACACTCCATCAGCTTTGTGAATGGGCTCACCAAAGTCCTTTACTATCTAATCTGCTTAATTACGCCCTGGGATTGTCACAAAGCAGAATGAAAAGAACGTTTACTGTATCCTGCTTCGTGCATCCAGAGTGCATTTTTTAAAGGATATGTTTTTCTCTGTATGGACATGTTTTCAGATTTACAGAAAAGTTGCAGGAGTAGTAGTACCAAGAATGCCTGATACCCATCACCCACTTCCCCCAAATGTTTGCTTTTTACTCCATTTGCTGTATCATATTCATTCTCTCACCTCTCTTTCTCACAGATACACACGTGTACACATCCACATTGTTTTTCTAAACCAGTTTTTCTTCACATGATCCTCCATTACCTCTAAACATTTCAATGTTTTTCTTAAGCACAGGGAATTCAGAGTTAATATTTTTTACATTAAAAATACAGGGTTTTTTGCTTTTGCCTTTCCCTTTCCTTTCTCTGACTGAGAGTTTTAAAATGCGAAATGGCTAAAAGAGAAGAACCTGGTTTGATGCTCCACAAACTGGTTCATCAGCCCATGGAGGCTCAAAACTTGACTATGTTTTTGTGATTCAGTGTTTCCAGGTCAGATGAGCTTTCAAATTGAGGACTGGGGGGATGGGGAAGGGGGGGTGTGGTGAGAATAGCACTGCAACTTGCGTCTTCTGTTCTTTTTAAAACCTAAATTAATTTCTTAGGGACTATTTAGCCAGCAGCATAATATGAGTGAAGTTTTCTTATAAATAGTGGGCACAAGATGCGATAAGGCTACTAGCAAGTTCTCTGTTAGACTGCTTGGCCAAACTATTATGAAGTTAGCTGTCACATAGAACAAGGAGCTATAATCAGTCCAGGTGCTCTATTTTCCCCCTTCATTTCATGTTGATTCTTAAGAGTTTGGGATACAGAGGGACTTGTCTGTGCCCTAAGTGCACTGTATTGTATTATTAATACCAGTAGAGCAGCTGAGTCCCACTACACAGTCTTTGTGGTCTGCAGATGCTCTAAGAAGTGTCTGAGCATAAAAGGAGGCTGTTTGAGTTGAAGTGGGCTGATGGTCTGGGATGACATTTGAACGCGTGGAGGACAATGTCTAAATGACAGTGCCGAGAAGGGAAGGCAAAAAAGAAGAAAAAAGCTGGAAACTGTTGCCATTGTCCCCACATGCTCACCACTCTTGAGATACTCCTCACAGACGAGCTTTGTCTGGGAAGAAATGGGAGAGGGATCGAGGAGGGTTAGACATTGGGCCCCTGGGACAAAAGCCAGGGATTCGGTCCTTAGACACATTATAATTCTAGACAGATAGCCAATGTGATGAAAACCACAACCTGAATGGATTTCACGTCTTACAAAGTTAAACATTTTAGCTAAATTATTACAAATATATTTAACAAAATGTTTGCAAAACTTGGAGATGCTTCAATGAATAAAGCTTTTAAGAACATCAAGTTGGTTGTGCAAATGAATAATATAGTGGGTCTGCTTTGGAATTTAGGATAGCTGTCTCCTCTACCACACACACACACACATACACACATACACACATACATACATACATAACACATACACTCTGTACACTCACCCAGCCAAATGGAATAATTTGTCAACAGCCCTAGAGTTGTTAGGATAACATCATAGATTAAGCAAAGGATAACTTCTCCAGCTGATAAAATAGTGCACAAGTTCTAGAACAAAAACAATGCAGAAGTTTGAGAAATCGATGGAAATTTGTCTCAGAATAAATTCTACCTGGTATGCCAAGCATGGAGTCAAATACTGTGCTGTTAACTTCCATACTTGGCTGAATTTTTTTCCTTGAAATTATCACCATTCTTTTAATGTAGTTTGCACTATGTATAGTGCCCTTGGATTTTTAATTGCTCTGGATTATCATTTTCAATGCAATTAGTAAAATGCCCTCAATTACATATAATAATTACTGTAAATGGGGCTATTGGCCTAATTGTTATAAATGGGGAAAGATGTTTGATTATCATGTGCAATGAAATCATGTACAGTATTTATTTTACATTATTACGTAAATGGTGTAATGATAACACGTAATTATATTGTATCATTCCTCGGTCAACAAATCTACTTCATGTCAAGATCTCTAGAATTACGATACATTACCAAAGATCCACATAGTGGATCTTTTTTCCCAAAGTAATTGGGTTATTCTGTGGGTTGGGAACCCACTTAATAAACCGATTATGCACAGGGAAGAAAAATCTGGAAAGAAAAAAAACTATTTTACCTCCCTTTAAAATCAAGAATGTCCAGATTATCCAATGTTGTCAGTCTTGAATCCTCCCGGAGCCCAGTGCCAACCTTCACCACATCTATTTGTTTTTATGTAAACATGTGAAAATCAACATCCCCCTAAATGGTGGCAACATTTAAAATATGCCTGGGGAAGAAAAAAAAAGAGGTCCTTTCTTCACTGTGGCCAGCATGATAATCATCCTTAGTTTACAGATGCACATTTAACAAGCTTATAGCACATGATTAATTCTGCAAAGGAACCTGTCTGACAGAATGGGATTATGAGAATTGCATATTGATAGTGGCAGGAGAAATACATCTATTTTCTCAGTGTAAGGTAGGGTGTTCTTGTGTTCTTTAGAAATTGGCACATCTCATAGGTGTTGCTCTCAAAATGATCTCAGGATGGAAAGAAATCAGTAATTACAGAGCCAGGCATTCAGTTGTGTCCTAATTTTCCCACCAGTTTTTCAGTGTTTCAGCTGCCTCCGAGACTTAAAGTATTCTCATTAGGTAGCTGCAGAGGCAGCCGCTTGCCTACTCCCTCATTCTCTCACTTGCGTTTCTTTTTTTTTTTTTCCTCCATTCCTGCCTTGGGAGTGACTGTGAAGATCATTTGCTGGAATGATTGGCAGGTTAGAGGATTCGATCAGATGAGTTCCTCTTAGCGCAGGTCAAAAAGGCTAGTTAGCAGGAGCTGTCGAAAAATGCCAGCAGCATTCGAAATGGGAAATGTCATGACTTCGAGGCAGGGGGTGCCACCTGGAACAGAAAGCCCCCAGCTCATTAGCAAGTTACAGGATGCGGGCTTAACTGGAGGGAGCAGAGAAGGAAAGATAATACCCAATAGGGAAAATGATTGTGAAGTGGAATTGATTTCATGTATAATTTGTTTATCACTAGAGGGGACAAATGCTGTCCTTCTGACATGAGCCGAGGAGTGTGGACTATGAATGAAGCAGCTTAGCATAATCTCCAGGTTGAGCTTTGGATTTAAAAAATGCAAACTTCTTTATTCTTAACTGTGGAAATGATCAGGTCATGTTACATTAATTAAAGCTGACATACTCTCAAATGTTTTATCTGAGCAGTTGTGGCAATTCCACAGAAATAGATGGAGATAGGCAACTTTAGAAAATAAGACGGATTTTTTTTCTTTTTCCTCTGCTGGTGGAAGACTAGCTCAGCTGCATATGGAATTAGAACAGGCTTGGTGTTTATCTTCAGTGGTTAGCCAGGCTGCACAAATCAAACCGGGTTCCAGATTCTCATGCAATCTCATTTACAGAGGAGTGTGTTTGCCCTTTGGGAGATTTAGATCTAATCCATGTTAAAATATATATGTATATTTTAAAATATGACTATATCATATTTTAGTCCAATGTTGAAATTTTTATCTTCCTTTTTTTTTAAAGGAACAGCTCTCCAGTTTCATTCCTGCCTAGTTGTAGTTAATCTATAATTTGATTTTTTATCATAAAATCAACAACTTAGCAGTAGCCATAGTTAGAAAACAAAGCTAAAATAAAAAGGTGTCCTTATAGGAAGAATTAATCTGCAATTTGTAAAGAGAGTGTAGTGGCAAAACAGAAAATCAAATTGCCTAGCATGCAGTCAAACCAAATGCCAGATTTAAAGGTTCCAGTATTTTTACTGTATATTAAATGGACTTTAGTGTAAAGCTTTTTCCTACATAAATTGAATCAGAAAATGTATTTGCTTTTGATAAGAAAGTTTTGCAATATCATTTATCTTTAACATAGAGATCTTCACTGTATTTTTTTAAGCGACAGATGCCACAGCTGCAAGTCTTTCTGGCTGAACACTAAAGGATGTTTACTTAGCATTCCAGATTTTGGTTACAACATATATTTTCAAAATGTTTTTGTCTTGAGTTTTCTCTTCTCTTAAGTATTGGGACATTTTATGAGGCAGTTATGAAATAGCCAGTACTTGTTTTATCAAGCAGCTTCAGACTGCTGTCTGAAATGAATAGGAATCCTAAAACCTCCTAGTCGAAACACTGGTGGAAAATTCATTCTGTTCTGTATTCAGCACAAAAAGCTTAGCATTAAGCTACTGAATATAGCTGCCAAAATTGCCTGCATTACTTTTGTCAAATCTAAAAATTTAAACATCAGTGTGAATCCACTCATCCCCTCATTTGGGGGCTTTATTGTGTGGTCCAGGAGCTGGCCTTTAAAAAAAAAAAAAGATTTTTGAAATGGTTCATCTAAACTTAAGATTTTTTATTCTTCCATAGTAACTCAATTTGTTAATGACTGACAGATCTATTAGAAATATGAATAAGTCAATTATTTTGAGAGAAAAGATTATCAAAAAAATGTTTTTAACAGGAGATTTGGTTCTAGTTGTCTTCCCAAGGACTTCTCAGCCTTCAGAAGCTTGAAGTAAGGTGCCCTTACTACTTCTTAAGACAGGCCAGCCAAAGGCATCTGGCCACGAAGAGCTGGAGGTGAATATCCGGTCTCACTTCTCACCCTTCTCTATGTACTCTGCCTTCACCTTGGCCTTCCAGAGTCAGCTCTGCCTTCACAGACTTTGAGACTCTCCACTTTGTTGCATTCTTCTCAGTTAATCTCCTCTCCATCAACTAGAATAATATCTGATACATACTGATGTTATATTTATCGTTCTCCTTGCTGAATCCTTTTATTTGAACAAAATATAAAGATTTTCATTTGTACCTACATGTTGTTGCTGTTCAGTCACTAAGTCGTGTCCAGCTCTTTGTGACCCTGTGGTCTGCAGCATGCTGGGCTTCCCTGTCCTTCACTATCTCCTGGAACTTGTTCAGACTTACATCCATTGAGTCAGTGATGCCGTCCAACTGTCTTACCTCTGTCGTTCCCTTCTCCTCCTGCCCTCATTCTTTCCCAGCATCAATGTCTTTTCCAATGAGTCGGCTTCTTTGTTGAATCTTTCTACAGCTCTGTGGATTAAGTGACCTTGTTGTTGAAAGTTTCACCATCAGATTTGTGGATTCCTCTTAGATAAGTTTTCTAGTTCCAAAGATAAGAAATGGTATCCTTATAATTGTCCCCTTTATCTCAGTTCTCCTGTGGTCTCTATACCCTGGGGATCCCCAGAAGCTCCCTGGGGGTCAAAACTAATTTCATGATAATACTAAGATGGTCTTTGCCTTTTGCGCTGTGTTGGCATTTGTACTAATGGTGCAAAAACAACGGAAGTAACGCCACTGGCTCTTAACATGAATCAAGGCAGTGGCACCAAACTGTCTTCCTAGGCACTGTTCTCTCTACCGTCACACAGTGGTAATTGTTTTTAAAGTCCAGTTTCACTTAATAATGTTCTTGGTAAAACAATAAAAATGATTAATTTTATTAAAACTCTGCCTTTGAATAGATATATTTTTAATATTTTTTTGTGTGTGCCCAGTCCTGTCTGACTTTTTGCAACTCCGTGGACTGTATAGCCCACCAAGCTCTTCTGTCCTTGGAATTTTCCAAGTAAAAATACTGGAGAGAGTTGCCATTTCCTTCCCTAGAAATTTTTAATATTCAGTGTGTCTAAATGGGAAGTTTGCGTAAACCATGTCCACTGTGTACCTAATTACTCTGGTTGTCTCAAGGAAAAGCTGGGGTGCAAGTGTTTGGGTTGTAACGGAAACTGGCTGTTTTTCCCCTGAAAACATGGTCTTTAACGGATGACTGACTGATGGTGGTTACTGGTTATGGTTATTCAGACTTGAATATTTGGCAGACATTTCCTCAAAAGTGAATCTGTCACCCCAGGAAAACAACCAATAGTATTTTCTGCCTAAGATAAAATGAAAGCTTCCAATGGAAAATTAGGATATGGGGAAATCACAGAAAACTTTATTTGCTACCAGAGCTTGAGATCTTTCCAAACATTTTTCCAGTGAGATGGGTGGTGAAATAAGCAAATGTGATTTTGTGATATTGTATAGTGAAATGTGTCAACATTTGAAAGACTTAGATAAATTATTGAATCAGTACTTTCCAAATGACCAGTGCATAATTGTACAAAATCATTGCATGGATAAAATGTTTGCTAAAAGTACAAAAGACACCAATTGATTTTAAAGTAACAGAATATAAAGAATTCGTTGATATGATTTCAGATTTCCCAGTGCAACTAATCTTTAAGAAACTACCACTTGTTGAGTTTTGTTATATTATAAAAATATATATAACCACAATGATCTGAAAGGGCTATTAAAATACTTCTGTTTTTCCAATCTACTTATCTGTGAGAGGCCATACTTTTGCTTCAACTATAACAACATATCATAGAACAGATTGAATGCAGAAACTGTTATGAGAACCCAGCTGTCTACTATTCAGCCAGATATTTAAAAGTTTTGCAAAATTGTGAAATAGTGTAACCCCTCTTGCTAATTCTGCTCAGAAAATATGGTTATTGTATCAAAATAGTGTTTTATGTTAACATGCTTTTAGGTTCTTTTTAAAGAATTAATAAATATTTTAAAATTTAAATTTTAATATCAAATATGGTAAACATTGATGCTGGGACAGATTGAAAGCAGAAGGAGAAGAGGGTGACAGAGGATGAGATGGTCAGATGGCATCACCAATACTATGGACATGAACTTGGGCAAACTCCGGGAGATGGTGAGGGACAGGGAAGTCTGATATGCTTCAGTTCATGGGGTCAAGAAGAGTTGGACACGACTTGGTGATTGAACAATAACAACAAATGGTAAACAAATCCATAGAAACAAATGCTTTTCGTGGGGTGGTGGGGGGGGGTCCTTTATAACTTTCAAGAGTGTAAAGGGTTCTTTAAGACCCAAAAGTATGAGAGCTGCTGCTCTCTGCCCATAGTGTTATGCGTTAATTCTGACATGCTAATTATTCTAGTAACATTTTCTCCTCCCTTGAATATATTACTCCTCACTGTACTATTTTTGTTTTGCTCTATAAAGTTATTCCAGTTCTATCAATCTAATTGACTATCTCCATTTTTCTGGGTACAGTAGATAAAATTCCAATTCTTGTGTTCACACAGATGTCATCTGGAAATTACAGTTGAGTGCCATTAAAATCTATGTCCTTGATGATTAGAAGGCTAATTCTTAAAGGATCTTTGCTGTATATTAGTTTGGGAGGCTGTAGTTCAGTTCAGTCGCTCAGTCGTGTCCCACTCTTTGCGACCCTATGAATCACAGCACGCCAGGCCTCCCTGTCCATCACCAACTCCCGGAGTTCACCCAGACTCAAGTTCATCGAGACAGTGATGCCATCTAGCCATCTCATCCTCTGTCGTCCTCTTCTCCTCCTGCCCCCAATCCCTCCCAGCATCAGAGTCTTTTCCAATGAGTCAACTCTTCGCATGAGGTGTCCAAAGTACTGGAGTTTCAGCTTCAGCATCATTCCTTCCAAAGAAATCCCAGGGCTGATCTCCTTCAGAATGGACTGGTTGGATCTCTTTGCAGTCCAAGGGACTCTCAAGAGTCTTCTCCAACACCATAGTTCAAAAGCATCAATTCTTCAGCGCACAGCCTTCTTCACAGTCCAACTCTCACATCCATACATGATCACAGGAAAAACCATAGCCTTGACTAGACGAACCTTTGTTGGCAAAGTAATGTCTCTGCTTTTGAATATGCTCTCTAGGTTGGTCATAACTTTCCTTCCAAGGAGTAAGCGTCTTTTAATTTCATGGCTGCAATCACCATCTGCAGTGATTTTGGAGCCCCCAAAAATAAAGTCTGACACTGTTTCCACTGTTTCCCCATCTCTTTCCCATAAAGTGGTGGGACCGGATGCCATGATCTTCATTTTCTGAATGTTGAGCTTTAAGCCAACTTTTTCACTCTCCTCTTTCACTTTCATCAAGAGGCTCTTTAGTTTTTCTTCACTTTCTACTATAAGGGTGGTGTCATCTGCATATCTGAGGTTATTGATATTTCTCCCGGCAACCTTGATTCCAGCTTGTGCTTCTTCCAGCCCAGCATTTCTCATGATATACTCTGCATATAAGTTAAATAAGCAGGGTGACAATATACAGCCTTGATGAACTCCTTTTCCCATTTGGAAACAGTCTGTTGTTCCATGTCCAGTTCTAACTGTTGCTTCCTAACCTGCATACAAATTTCTCAAGAGGCAAGTCAGGAGGTCAGGTATTCCCATCTCTTTCAGAATTTTCCACAGTTTATTGTGATCCACACAGTCAAAGGCTTTGGCATAGTCAATAAAGCAGAAATAGATGTTTTTCTGGAACTCTCTTGCTGTTTCCATGATCCAGCGGATGTTGGCAATTTGATCTCTGGTTCCTCTGCCTTTTCTAAAACCAGCTTGAACATCAGGAAGTTCACAGTTCACATATTGCTGAAGCCTGGCTTGGAGAATTTTGAGCATGACTTTACTAGCGTGTGAGATGAGTGCAATTGTGCGATAGTTTGAGCATTCTTTGGCATTGCCTTTCTTTGGGATTGGAATGAAAACTGACCTTTTCCAGTCCTATGGCCACT
>NW_011494706.1:8419624-8426612 GCF_000754665.1 Bison bison bison | reverse complement strand
TTCTTATCTCTTCTTGCTATTCTTTGGAACTCTGCATTCAGATGCTTATATCTTTCCTTTTCTCCTTTGCTTTTTGCTTCTCTTCTT
Source organism: Bison bison bison (assembly GCF_000754665.1). Taxonomy (NCBI): domain Eukaryota; kingdom Metazoa; phylum Chordata; class Mammalia; order Artiodactyla; family Bovidae; genus Bison; species Bison bison. The sequence continues at coordinate 8,426,525 of NW_011494706.1, read as the reverse complement.
TTCACAGCTATTTGTAAGGCCTCCCCAGACAGCCATTTTGCTTTCTTGCATTTCTTTTCCATGGGGATGGTCTTGATCCCTGTCTCCTGTACAGTGTCATGAACCTCATTCCATAGTTCATCAGGCACTCTATCTATCAGATCTAGGCCCTTAAATCTATTTCTCACTTCTACTGTATATTCATAAGGGATTTGATTTAGGTCATACCTGAATGGTCTAGTGGTTTCCCCTACTTTCTTCAAGTCTGAATTTGGCAATAAGGAGTTCATGGTCTGAGCCACAGTCAGTTCCCAGTCTTGTTTTTGCTGACTGTATAGAGCTTCTCCATCTTTGGCTGCAAAGAATATAATCAATCGGATTTTGGTGTTAACCATCTGGTGATGTCCATGTGTAGAGTCTTCTCTTGTGTTGTTGGAAGAGGGTGTTTGCTATGACCAGTGCATTTTCTTGGCAAAACTCTATTAGTCTTTGCCCTGTTTCATTCTGTATTCCAAGGCCAAATTTGCCAGTTACTCCAGGTATTTCTTGATTTCCTACTTTTGCATTCCAGTCCCCTATAATGAAAAGGACATCTTTTTTGGGTGTTAGTTCTAAACAGTCTTGTAGGTCTTCATAGAACCATTCAACTTCAGCTTCTTCAGCATTACTGGTTGGGGCATAGACTTGTATTACTGTGATATTGAATGGTTTGCCTTGGAAACGAACAGAGATCATTCTGTCGTTTTTACGATTGCATCCAAGTACTGCATTTCAGACTCTTTGGTTGCCCATGATGGCCACTCCATTTCTTCTGAGGGATTCTTGCCCGCACCCTTTTTTGAGATACATTCTCAGTTCAGTCACTCAGTCATGTCCAACTCTTTGCAACCCCATGAACTGCAGCATGGCAGGCTTCCCTGTCCATCACCAACTCCGAGAGCTTGTTCAGACTCATGTCCGTCAAGTCGGTGATGCCATCCAACCATCTCACCCTCTGTCAGCCTCTTCTGCCCCTGCCTTAGATGCATTAGGTTTGACCTTAGATGACGGAGGAGCTCTGATCCTCCATACTAACTCATCAGGCCATTTTACATGGCTCATTTATACGACTCAAGAGGACTTTGTGCACAGCCACCTGAGCAGATTCGGCGTATATTCAACTTCTTTCAGGAGAACAGACTCTGTCTTTCCCTCCCTGCCTATTTGTTGTTGTTTTAGTTTAGTCACTAAGTCAAGCCCGACTCTTTATGACCCCTTGGACTGCAGCACGCCAGGGATCCCCGTCATTTACAGTCTCCCAGAAAGTGAAAGAAGGGAGTGAAAGTGTTAGTCACTCAGTTGTGTCTGACTCTTAGTGACCCCATGGATGGTAGACTGCCAGGCTCCTCTGTCTATGGAATTCTCCATGGCAAGAATACTGGAGTGGGTAGCTATTCCCTTCTCCAGGGGATCTTCCCAACCAGGGATCAAACCCAGATCTTCTGCACTGGAGGCAGATTCTTTACCATCTGAGCCACCAGGGAAGCCCACAGTCTCCCAGAGTTTGTTCAAACTCATATCCAGTCGGTGATGCCATCCAACCGTCTCATTCTCTGTTGCCCTCTTCTCCTCCCGTCCTCAATCTTCCCCAGCATCAGGTTCTTTTCCAATGAGTTGGCTCTTCCCATCAGGTGGCCAAACTACTGGAGTTTCATCTTCAGCATCAGTCCTACCAGTGAATATTCAGGACTGATTTCCTTTAGGATTGACTGGTTGGATCTCCTTGCAGTCCGAGAGACTCTCAAGAGTCTTCTCCAGCACTACAGTTAAAAAGCATCCATTCTTCAGTGCTTAGCCTTCTCTATGGTCCAACTCTCACATCTGTATATGACTACTGGAAAAACCATAGCTTTGATACATGGACCTTTGTCAGCAAAGTTATGTCTCTGCTTTTTAATATGCTGTCTAGGGTTGCTGTTGCTTTTCTTCCAAGGAGCAAGCGTCTTTTAATTTAATGGCTGCAGTCACCATCCATGGTGATATTGAAGCCCAAGAAAATAAAATCTGCCACTGTCTCCATTTTTTCCCTTCATCTATTTGCCATGAAGTGATGGAACCGGATGCCATGATCTTAGTTTTTTGAACTACCATGAGGTAGCTCATGAAAATCTGAGTACATTATGGGGTTTGGAACTGAAAGCAACAACTCAGCATGACTTGCAGTCAGTTTAGGGTTATATTTGTTAACTCTCTATTTTGAAATATTTTTAGATTTATAGAGGAGCTGTAAAGACAGTACAGAGAGCTATAGCCTTCACCTAACTTCTAAAATTAATAACCTTGGACTTGCCTGGGGACCCAGTGGTTAAGAGTTCACCTGCCAATGCAAGGGACATGGGTTTGATCCCTAATCCAGGAAGATCCCACATGCCATGGGGCACCTAAGCCCCTACACCACAACTACTGAGCCCTTGCTCTGGAACCCAAGCTCCACAAGAGAAGCCACCGCAAGGATAAGCCCATGCACCACAGCTGGAGAATAGCCCCCACTCGCTGTAACTGGATAAAGCCCAAGCAGCAGCAAAGACCCAGCACAGCCAGAACTAAATAAATTTTTTAAAAACAAAATCAAATTAATAATCTTAAAAACAATGATACGTTTAACAACTTTCTAAAGTAACATAGATACCATACTGTTAATTAAACTACAATGTTATTTATAGTTCACCTGTTTCCACACATGCATGTCCTTCTTCCATTCTAGGAGTCCATCTAGGGTTCCACATTGCATTTAGTCTCCGTGTCCTCTTAGCCTCTTCTGGTCTCCAGTAATTTCTCACTCTTCCCCCGTTTCTCATGTCCTTGATGCTTTTCCAGAGTATATTGTTCAGGTGTTGTGTGGAATGTCCCTTGTGATGGTTTCTCTTGTTTAGTCTGGGGTTATGAGTTTCGGGGAAGATTATCACCAAGGTGAAGTGTTCCTTTCATCGTCATGTCAGGAAGACCATGATGTCCACCTGGCTTCTTACTGGTCCTGTTGACCTTGATCACTATGAAAGTGAAGTCGCTCAGTCGTGTCCAACTCTTTGCGACCCCATAGACTGTAGCCTACCAGGCTCCTCCGTCCATGGGATTTTCCAGGCAAGAGTACTGGAGTGGGTTGCCATTTCCTTCTTCAGAGGATCTTCCCGACCCAGGGATCGAACCCAGGTCTCCTGCATTGTAGGCAGACGCTTTACCATCTGAGCCACCAGGGAAGCCTAGGTAAAGGCAAGTGAGACCTTAAAGCCAGTGTAATATCCAGAAAGTAAAATCAGAGAAACAGGAGTTCTGGCACAAGTTCTCAGTCAGATGGAAGAAATTCAAGACCAGTGATCAGGGCTTTCTCAGCAGGAGAGAGAGAAATTACTCTCAAGACTCAGACTGAAAATGGGTAGAAATGAGGAGAGGAGTCCCTGACAGAAAGGACAGTGTCTGAATTAAGAATCCTGAGATGTTCCAGCCTCAGACTCAGGATCAGTGAGAGAGTTTAGCAAGATATCCGGCAGAGTATGAAATGCTTTTTGTGAACACAAATAAATGTATGGCTAATTTACACTTGTTGGGAACAAAGTTTGAGTTTCAGCCCCTCTGTATTGAAGTTAGCTGTTATTTTTGTGTCCTCCCCACTGACATCTAAAGCTAGAATCCAGGAATCTGTTTACTGGTTTTTCCTCAATTAACAACTTTGTCTCCATCATGTAGTATGGCACAAAAGTTCAGTTCAGTCGCTCCGTCGTGTCTGACTCTTTGTGACCCCATGGACTGCAGCACGCCAGGCCTCCCTGTCTATCACCAACTCCCAGAGTTTGCTCAAACTCATGTCCATTGAGTTGGTGATGCCATCCAACCATCTCAGCCTCTGTCGTCCCCTTCTCCTCCAGCCTTCAATCTTTCCCAGCATCAGGCCCTTTTCCAATGAGTCAGTTTTTTGCATCAGGTGACCAAAGTTTGGAGTTTCAGCTTCAGCCTCAGTCCTTCCAATGAATATTCAGGACTGATTCCCTTTAGGATGTACTGGTTGGATCTCCTTGCAGTCCAAGGGACTCTCAAGAGTCTTCTCCAGCATCATTCTTTGGCGCTCAGCTTTCTTTATAGTCCAACTCTCACATCCATACATGACCACTGGAAAAACCATAGCCTTGACTAGACAGACCTTTGTTAGCAAAGTAATGTCTCTGCTTTACAGTATGCTGTCTAGGTTGGTTATAATTTTTCTTCCAAGGAGTGTCTTTTAATTTCATGGCTGCAATCACCATCTGCAGTGATTTTGGAGCCCAAGAAAATAAAATCTGTCACTATTTCCACTGTTTCCCCATCTATTTGCCATGAAGTGATGGGACCAGATGCCATGATCTTAGCTTTCTGAATGTTGAGGTTTAAGCCAACTTTTTCACTCTCCTCTTTCACCTTCATCAAGAGGTTCTTTAGTTCTTCACTTTCTGCCATAAGGGTGGTATCATCTGCATATCTGAGGCTATTGATATTTCTCCCCGCAATCCTGATTCCAGCTTGTGCTTCTTCCAGCCCAGCGTTTCTCATGATGTACTCTGCATATAAATTAAATAAGCAGGGTGACAATATAATCTATATTGGCATAATTTATGCCCATTCAGTTATGGAATTAGTGGATGTTCACCTGACTCACCATACTATAATCTTCTGTTCTTTCAACAAGTATTTTTTGGAGCAGCCACTGTCTTGGTGCTGTTCTGTTGTTGCTGTTTAGTGACTCAGTCGTGTCTGACTCTTTTCGACCCATGGGCTGTAACCCACCAGGCTCCTCTGTCCATAGGATTCTTCAGGTGGGAATACTGGAGTGAGTTGCCATTCCCTTCTCCAGAGGATCTTCCCCTCGACCCAGGGATCAAACCCACATCTCCTGCATCAGCAGACAGATTCTTCACCACCGAGCCACCAGGGAAGAGTACGGCTCTTTAGTATCATTTTCAACACGTACATAAATGCGTTTCTTGAAAAATTATGCATGAAGTCATCATTTTAGTTGAAAGAGTATGCCTTCTTTGTTAGCATACTTTTTGTAAAATGAATAATGATCCCCTTAATTTAACTTTTGTGAATAAGTAAAATTCCACATATTGACACACTGACAACACTTAGGGGAAATGCAAAAACTAAAGAATGATATAACTGATTTTCCAGGGATAAAAATTAAAGATCATTTTTGAAGTTGAAAGAAACATTTAAGAATTTAGTCATTTTTGAAGTTGAAAGAAATGTTTCAGAATTTAGTATCCTCATGGTATAACTTGTAATATGCTCAGCACTGTGTAGGTATGCAGATGTGTTTTTATGAAAATTCATACTGATGTTTATGAACTTAAAGCTCCTATAAGAGTTAACAGTAGTTTTCATGCCCATTTGTGCCTAAAGCCAAATAAAGTGTAAATTACTTGAAAATCTTAAAGTGAGTCTTAAATTTCTTAAAACCACCTCATATTTAGGAATTCAGTAAATTTTTTGAATGATGATGATAATGAGAAAGAAAAAATGCTAAGATGGCTAAAATAAGACAGATGGAACATAAGTTTTTTGGAATAGACCACTTAAAGTATTTTTTAAAAGAAATTATTAGGTAGACCAAACTGGATGGAATATTATGCAGTCTTAAAAATGACCGTCATAAACGGGCAAATACCATGGAAAAATACATGTGGTAAGTGGAAAAAGAAGATAATTCTATGTGTATGTATACACTGTATGTGTAAGGAAAGTGACAAAGGAAATGCATTAAACTGGCATTTCCCTGGTGGAGCAGGAAAAACAGCTCCTGGTCATAGTTGTGCTGGTCTGCCTGCAAGAACATAATATTAATACAGTCCTCAGAGGTCCATGCCACTTGCCAAGGCTTTAACCATTTGCAAGAGGTCAGAGTTTAAGATTCTTGACCTTCTCTTGCTCTTGTCTGCAACTGAAGGATAAAGAAGAGAGCTGGTGAGACAAAATCGTTACCTTGTATTTGTACCTTTTATTTGCACTGCTGGGTGAAAATAAATTTTGAGGGAAAAAAAAAAATGTGTGTCCAAAAATACATTTGTAGGGTTTTCATATTGTGTGTATACACAACATATTTGGGGCCTGAAACCAGTTTATTATGTGGTCATTTAAAATAAATAATATTATTTATTATATACTCTAATAATAAGACTCAGACACGACTGAGTGCACACGCGCACGCACGCCTGTGCTTAGGCACTTCAGTCGTGTCTGACTCTTTGCAACCCCGTGGACTATAGCCCGCCAGGCTCCTCTGTCCATGGGATTCTCCAGGCAAAGATACCTGCTGCCATTTCCTCCTCCAGGGGATCTTCCTGACCCAGGGATCAAACCCACATTTCCTATGTCTCCTGCATTGGCAGGCGGGTTCTTTACCACTAGCCCCACCTGGGAAGCCATGAAAGTGGAAGTCCCTCAGTCTCATACTTTCTAGGAGACTAGAAACGGAGAAGGCGATGGCACCCCACTCCAGTACTCTTGCCTGGAAAACTCCATGGATGGAGGAGCCTGGTAGGCTATAGTCCATGGGGTCGCTAAGAGTCGGACGCGACTGAGGGACTTCACTTTCACTTTTCACTTTTATGCATTGGAAAAGGAAATGGCAACCCACTCCAGTGTTCTTGCCTGGAGAATCCCAGGGATGGCGGAGCCTGGTGGGCTGCCGTCTATGGGGTCCCACAGAGTCGGACATGACTGAAGCGACTTAGTAGTAGTAGTAGTAGTAGAAACGGAGAAGGCGATGGCAACCCACTCCAGTACTCTTGCCTGGAAAACTCCATGGATGGAGGAGCCTGGAGGGCTGCAGTCCATGGGGTCACGAAGAGTCGGACACGACCAAGCGACTTCACTTTGACTTTTCACTTTCATGCATTGGAGAAGGAAATGG
>NW_011494706.1:8418161-8419524 GCF_000754665.1 Bison bison bison | reverse complement strand
CAAAATGCTTAGTCTTGCTGCTGCTGCTGCTAAGTCACTTCAGAGTCGGACACGACTGAAGTGACTTAGCAGCAGCAGCAGAAACTAGTAACTAGTTGCTGCCTTTCCTAGTCTTTGCCACTCTGTGGACTGTAGAGTCCATGCAATTCTCCAGGCCAGAATACTGGAGTGGGTAGCCTTTCTGTTCTCCAGGGGATCTTCCCAACCCAGGGATAGAACCCAGGTCTCCCACATTTCAGGCAGATTCTTTCCCAGCTGAGCCACCAGGGAAGCCCTTGGAAGCCATATATATATAAACACTTGTGTCAGCAAAACAATCTGTTTCCTTTTTAATTCTCTTTCAGTTTCTTTGACTTCTCATGCACTCCTTCAGCATTCAGTCAGGTTTGCTTTTTGAACTGTATACCTGTAATTTCCAATTTTCACCTTCATCCCATCTCTTTTCTTGAAATGTTACCAGCGAGCAGTAGAAAAAAGAAAAGTTGTGTGTGTGGTTGGGAGGCTGTGGTGGTGTGAGGTGAAAAGAAGACAGGGAGAAAAGACTGTTGAAGGGCGAAAAAAAGATTTACTAGAGAAGGAGAATGAATGCTTCACTTGTTGGCTTTTAGCACAATTACCATACCTTAGGAAGTATGCAAGGAATCGTTAATTACGACTAAATGAGGCTCTTTTAGAGGCTATGGCAGGCCCTGGGAGCTGACTGTCAGAGCAGTGAAAGATGTTGAATCTGAAGGCTGGACTCCGTGTCAGGCAGTGGATGGTCCGCCAGGGAGCCAGACAGAGAGTAGCCTGCGACTGGGGACCCGTGGCTAGCATTTGCATACTTTTCCTGCAAAGGGAGTTTAATCCAAAGAAAGAAAGAGATTTCAGTATTGTCAGGCAGCCTTTGTTCGGGGTGAAGAGCAGAAGGAGATCTGCTGAAGGGGCCTTTCTCAAAGGCTTGGTCTCAGCCTTGAGGTTGTTCTTGTAAAGTTATGTTCTCGAGGGTTGTTTGCACACTATTGTATGTCTAAAGATCTTCAAAACCCAAAGGGCTCGGAGTATCCCCCTTCGCCAGCACAAAGGATGGGAATTTGTGTGGTAAGAATGACTCGTGTTGCAAAATGAACCCCAGCACCCTTTGTTCTTGCACAGAATACTCTGAAGTTCCGAGGATGTCTTTTTGAGCCACACGGAGTGAGTCACACTGTAAAAGTGTTTGCAGGCTAGCAGACGAGGTGAAACCAACCCAGACTTGTGTCTTTTTTTTTTTTTGCAAACTCAATGAAGGCTTTAATGCAATCACCAGAAAAAAAAAAATGGCTTAAAAAAAAATATGGCAGATAAAAAGCTTGTTATTGCCATGCATCATTTTGCCTTTTTT